>NC_084556.2:47397500-47520000 GCF_033978685.3 Nerophis lumbriciformis
CCCTTTAATTAGTGAATACTAAATAATTTAACTTTAGCCTACTACTACAACCATATTATTTACCAGCAACATGAAGTGAATCAGAGGCAGAGGTGTCCTGCCACAGTCAGTCAACCTCCTCCTCCTCCTCCTGCTGCTGCTGAACAGGTCGCACCTGTGGTCCGGACTGTAGGCCTACCTCCTCTCCAAGTCGAGCCCTTTTCGGCCGTTGAAAATATTTTTCTATACTCATCTGTGTGAAGGAGTGAACATCCAACATTAGAATTTATTACTAACGAGCAGAACCGCTCTATGTACAGTGCCGTCTAACCTTAAGCGGCAGCAGCTCAACACATGCAGGGTTCAACGTTAAGGTTTTTTTCTACTTGCCCTACTTCTCAAATGTACTTGCCCCAATATTTTTACTTGTCCTGCCTAGGTTTTTTTCTGGCTGTGTAGTGCTCATGGCTTATATCTTACTAAAATCCTTCCCGTTGACTATTTACAACACTACACAGTAATTATTATTATTATTATTATCTATAATTACATTTAAATGGCATTGCATACATGTAAAATTAAATGCTATTTCACATTATTTGACCAGTAGCAGTTACACCCATCTGAACAGGTCAGCCACCTGTTTAAAGCTCGATCACAGTTGAAATCTTGAAATGAAGGGCCTTTAATGGCCAAAACATTAACCTGGACAACATTTTAACAGCTGGTTGGCTCAGATTTTATTCTTTTCATTGCATTCACATGCTGCAGTGGACAATTTAGCTTCAGTCCATGTGTGTTTATTGACAACAGGGTTATAACCTGGACACGTTAGCTCGTCGGTATGAAAACAGGTGACTGTTACTACGTGCGTCTGCCCGGCCCCCGAGTCAAACAGCGGCGGTGTTAATGAAGCAGCGTCAGACTGCTCACCGTCAGTTAAACGCTCGTTGAAATCGCGGATTAACGTTAAATATATGACGAGCCGCGAGCGATGCAGCTATAACCTATCTACCTATAACCTATATTACCCTCGTATTTTGATCCGGTCGGTCCGTTTTTCTTTTACTTCATCGTCTTCGTCTTCTTCTTCTTCTTCTTCTTCTTCTTGCCCACCAGGTGAATTAAGTGCTATTGGCGGAGTTGCAATGCATAGTAGGCTACTGCCACCTACTGCACTGGAGTTGTAACTACAAGGTACATTCACAGACAGAGTCCCATTGCTTTTATGAGCGGTCGAGCGAGTCAAAAGCCGAAAAATCCATTTGTGGCGGACGTAATTCTTTCGTGACGGGCCGCCACAAATAAATGAATGTGTGGGAAACACTGATATGTATATATAGTACAGTAAACAGTAATGCTGCTTACTTAAAGAAAAATAACACTTACCTTTCACTATTTGAGTGGCTTTTGTTCTGCCATTTGAGTACTTGTGAGCGATCTCTAAATCTGGGAACATATCCTTCACGGATTGGTTGAAAACAGCCGCAAATGAGAACGGAATGTTGCTTGCAAGGTGGCCCATAATACTGCGTTGCCAACGCCTTGTGCTTCTCTGACCATTCATGAGTGACTATATTCATTCGGCCACCGTGTTATGGGTTATAGATAAACCTATGGATAACGGAGACATATATAATAGTCTCCTTTTCAGGTGAGAGGACGCTAAAGTCAGTACCTTTGAGCCAATATTGTTTGTCCGGCTGGAAATTTTGGATATTACAACTTGCCGTATATTAGAAGCAATGCATGATGGGAATCCGGATGTTGTGTGTCAGTGTATTAACGTGCCGGCTGGAATAAACACACGCTGAGAAATAGCTCCGTGCCTGCCTACTTTATGGGTTGTAAATAAACCTATGTGTAATATTCTTAGGTAATACGATCTCCGAGCGGTCCCTGAAGTATACACGAATATGATTGGCCCAAGGAACGAGGATCTTCCTGTTTTAGCGTTGCCTGAAATGTGATGTGTTATTCCCAGGAGTCGTGAATAAAAGTACAGTTATCAGCACGTCGTGTGTTGGCTCAACTTATTTCCACAATACGGAACAAGACACTATGGATAACGGAGACATATATAATAGTCTCCTTTAAGGCACGCCCCCAATATAGTTGTCCGGCTGGAAATCGGGAGATTTTCGGGAGAATGATTGTCCCGGGAGATTTTCGGGAGAGGCACTGAAAGTCGGGAGTCTCCCGGAAAATTTGGGAGGGTTGGCAAGTATTTTTGTCTTGAATTATCCATTAAGACAGTATAGACATGTGTGACCTATACTTTGGAATATTAACTTCAAAACATCATAGCTTCCTTAATGTGTCATAAATTGATTAGTTCAGTAACCCCAAGAAAATAACTTAATGCAGTGGTGTCAAACTCATTTTCTTTGGGGGCCACATCACAGTTAGGCCCCTTCTACACTATCCAGGGTAAATCCCACCTAACCTTATCCTTGTCCACACACACACAATGGTTGTTTAAGACCCCCTCCCCCTCCGTCAGCCAGCGCAACGCGACCTAGTACGCATGCGCAGAAAATGCGCACGTCATAGTCGCCTCCAGTGTTGCTTTGTGTGCAAGTTCTTAAATTTAACTTATCTGAACAATATCCAGTGTTGTGGTATTTCAATTAACTGGAATCCATGGTGTTGTGGGGTCCTATTGTAGTGAATCACACCTGAGCCTTCATAAATTAATTAAATATTTATTAGACACGTAAACAATGTGATAAAGAACATTTTACATCAATCAAACTAGAGATCTAGATATCTGGTCAGGACACTCTTCTCTCTTGCCTTCACCTTCATTGTCCATTCTTTTTTGGTGACTTTACTTGTCAATACTGCGCAATTAATAGGTTATGTATATCAATTCATTCTGTGACGACCAGCTGGTGTTAATGTTTCGTGTTTTAGTTTTCCCCATGTTTGCCAACACAGTGCCTGAAAAGTGATTGGCGCAGAATGACAAAGTGTTGTTGTGTGTCCGGATAAGCGCAGAATCACAGAGACAAAAGTGTTTTCACAGGAGGTAAAACCTGTTGGAATTGTGCCGTTTGTTATCATAAGAAAGGTAATGAAAGTTAATAATAGTGTCGGACTTTGTGTGATTTCTTCTGGGGGCTACAATATGTTATATTTAGGGATGTCCGATAATGGCTTTTTGCCGATATCCGATATTCCGATATTGTCCAACTCTTTAATTACCGATACCGATATATACAGTCGTGGAATTAACACATTATTATGCCTAATTTAAAATAAGATAAATAAATTAAAAACATTTTCTTGAATAAAAAAGAAAGTAAAACAATATAAAAACAGTTACATAGAAACTAGTAATTAATGAAAATGAGTAAAATTAACTGTTAAAGGTTAGTATTATTAGTGGACCAGCAGCACGCACAATCATGTGTGCTTACGGACTGTATCCCTTGCAGACTGTATTGATATATATTGATATATAATGTAGGAACCAGAATATTAATAACAGAAAGAAACAACACTTTTGTGTGAATGAGTGTAAATGGGGGAGGGAGGTTTTTTGGGTTGGTGCACTAATTATAAGTGTATCTTGTGTTTTTTATGTTGATTTAATAAAAAAAACGATACCGATAATAAAAAAAACGATACCGATAATTTCCGATATTACATTTTAACACATTTATCGGCCGATAATATCGTCAGGCCGATATTATCGGACATCTCTAGTTATATTACTATTACTATTACTATATTATTATTCGTATTCATGTAAAAAAATAAAAAAAACTTATTTTGAAGGTGTGGCGGTAATGAAAATGCCGTGGTGGCGCACCACATTCAATTACATTAAGGGGAAACCCTGAATAATATTAAAAGCACTTGTTCTAGGACCTTTTTTTTTTTTTAGTTGAGTTTGTTGTTATTTGGAACGTGCATGCATACAACATGATACATCACAATTTCCAGTTTCTCTATACAACATGTTTGAAAAGGAGTAGGAAGAAGCAGATCTTATTTAATCCTACCCCTTTTCCTTTACATAGCAGTTGCTAACACTCTTGTTCACTTCCTGTTCTCAATTTATTCACAATATACTCCATAATTAATAACATTAAATAATAAATAAATAATAATGAGTGAAGTAAGTTATGTTTCATATGGTGAGATGAGTAAGATTATCTATAAAATGAATGGATGGATGAAATCAATTCAGAATGTTTATCATGATTCTTCTTCTTTGTACTTTGTACACTAAGTTTGAAGAGTTTCTTGAAGTGGATTATATTAGTTAAGGGTGTAACGGTACGTGTATTTGTATCGAACCGTTTTGGTATGGGGGTTCAGCCGTTCCGGTTCGGTATGGAGGTGTTACCGAACGAGTTTCCACATGGACATATTAAGTAGCGTATCTCACGTTGTGTAAACAATGCACACCGAGGCACAACGCACAGCATGCTAGCAGCTAACGGGCTACGATAGACTGACCATACGTCCTCTTTTCACCGGACATGTCCTCTTTTGCGGAGCTGTCAGGGAGGAGTTTCTTAAATGCCTCAAATGTCCGGCATTTTGAGTTAGGGTTGCGTGTATTTTCAATGTACGTTCAGGGTTAAGAAGGGGTTAAAAACAAAACAAATTGAGGGAGGGGCAGAGACAGAGAGAGCGAGAGAGTTATGATAAACGCGCATGCGTCGCCAGGCTCCGCTTTTTATCCATAGATTTATCAGATTAAATTTTGTATTATCTATAGCAGGGGTGTCAAAAGTGTGCCCCGGAGGCCATTTGCAGCCCACAGCTAATGTTTTAAAGGCCCACGACACATTCTAAAAATACTATTAAAATAAACAAAAACATAACAAAAGTGAAATAAAAAAGCTTAAAGGTTAAATGTAATTTAGAAAAAGTTGCGATGTCGACCTAATAAAACAAAGCTGGTTTTTTTGTTTTTTTCAAACGGTCATTGCTCAAAACATAATATTGAATCAAAATCAATGTTATTATGAATTATTAACCTATCCAAGGTTCCGATTACTTCACATCAAAAATTCCACTAAGAAAAATATTTTTGGTGGAAGATTTTGCAAATTTGGTAAATAAATAACCCCAAAATTTATATTTTGTTGTTTTCTTACTGTACCGAAAATGAACCTAACCGTGACCTCTAAACCGAGGTACGTACCGAACCGAAATTTTTGTGTACCGTTACACCCCTAATATTAGTACATTGTTTGATTTCTTTGCTTAATCCATTCCATAATTTAATCCCACATACTGATATACTGAAGGTCTATGGTGTTGTACTTGCGTACAAATGTTTTAAATTGCATTTTTCTCTAAGATTATTATATTTCTCCTCTTTTGTTGAGAAGAATGGTTGTATATTTCGTTATGGGGACGGCGTGGCAAAGTTGGGAGAGTGGCCGTGCCAGCAATCGGAGGGTTGCTGGTTACTGGGGTTCAATCCCCACCTTCTACCATCCTAGTCACGTCCGTTGTGTCCTTGAGCAAGACACTTCACCCCTTGCTCCTGATGGCTGCTGGTTAGCGCCTTGCATGGCAGCTCCCACCATCAGTGTGTGAATGTGTGTGTGAATGGGTAAATGTGGAAATACTGTCAAAGCGCTTTGAGTACCTTGAAGGTAGAAATGCGCTATACAAGTATAACCCATTTATAATTTATTTATTTATTTATATATATATATTTCGGACATTTTCTGAAAATGTCATAAAATCTGTCCATTACTAATGTTATTAACTATCAGATTACACAACTTTTTGCATTTTTTTTTAATGAAGCATCACATTTTTTCAGAACACCGGCTCTGATTTGATCCGTTACTGTTGTTAGGTGTACTTGAAATGTAGGCGGTTTTATCAATAAACCACTCTTTATTTTTTTAAAAGCTGTTTTTCTCCTTTTTATTAGGGAGGTCCATCTGCATTGGTGTCCTGAGGTGTCTGATGCTCTGCAGACTGGAAGCAAGCTGCAATGTTCACAATTCCTCCTCGCTGTCGGCCACAACGCCGCCAGTAAGCGCCCCAACACTTCATTGTGCAAATGTCAACAAAACAGGACTCCCACGCCACGCGGGCAGTGACGGATTGCCTGTTGACCGTCTTCACAGGGTTTCTGTCTGTTTACGTTCTCGCCTCGGCTAAGTGGGACGCGGTGGGACACATGTCGGTGTGGAACGAGAGGAGCCAAGCTGGAACTGGTCAAAGTGGCGAGAAGTCGGCCTGTGTCTTCTACCGACACAAGGAAGCCCCATCCGTGAGTTGACGTCTCTGGTTCAAACGGAGATCATATCAATTTCGGGGTGGGGAAAATAGTTTATGAAACATCTCGACTCTTTTCTAAATTACATTCAGTAGGTAATATAAATAGAATGCTGGGCGCAAAGATAAAACATCCACTTGTGATGGGAAAAGTTGGAGCACAAGCACTGACACTCGGGATAAATGACTCGGCGGTAATCTGGCGCCTGATGCATAAACTGCTAAAACGCTGACTTACAACCTGACAGTTAGCTGTGTGTCTCTGTGTGCAAGTGCAAGTGGTTTTGCAGCCTGCTGTTGTTTGCATGTGATTTAATAAAGATAAACACACTGTGCACATTGTGTGTGATAGCCTGATGCTGCGGGGGAGGCTCCTGATTTATCACTTTGTTCCCTATCGGTGGTGCTGTCTTCATATGTGCTGCAGGATCTGAATGACCTTAAAAATGTATGCACTACGCAGTGTAAAAAAACAGCTGTGGCTAACCGATACGCTAACAAGACCATGATTCTCATTTGCTGGATTTATAGAGAACACAACACAACATCATTTTCATCCAACAATATTCGAATAAAACATCTTGTGTGTTTGTTCCGCAGGTTCTGATCTGCCAGTTGACCTGCTATGTTGCAGAAGATCAGCAGTTCCAGTGGACTGAAAAGGTACACTTTCCCCTTTGTCAACTTGTATGAAAATAATATGACTGTAGATATTCTTATTCTCGCCAAGGACGTAATTTATATAGCGCAAAGAGGACGAGGCATTAATTAAAGATGTGTTATTTACTTTTTATAACGCTTTGGAGTGCATTAGAAAGTGCAAAGGAAAGTGTAGCTTTCTTTGACTTTGATTACCAAATACAGTGGAACCTCGATTTACGAATTTAATTGGTTCTTGAACATGGTTCGTAAATCAAAAAGTTTGTACAGTGAAGCAGAGTTCCCCATAAGTAACAAATGAATCATTTTAGTAAAAAAAAAAACCATTTGAAGACAGTATAATGAATATTTATGCTGTGTATCTATATATTTATATATATATATGTGTGTGTGTGTGTGTGTGTGTGTGTGTGTGTATGTGTGTGTGTGTGTGTGTGTGTGTGTGTATGTATATATATATATATATACTGTATGTATATATATATATATATATATACTGTATGTATATATATATATATATATATATATATATATATATATATATATATATATACTGTATGTATATATATATGTATATGTGTGTGTGTGTGTGTGTGTGTGTGTGTGTGTATATATATATATATATATATGGTGCTGGTCTTGGCTGGAGAAAAAAAACTGTTGAGAAAACACAACTAGGTTTTATGTTTGACAAGATTGATAAACTTGGCTTTGCAAAATGTAAGATTTGCCGCAAGGAAATAAATTATGGAAAACTTGGCCACGTCGCACTTCAAGATAATGTTGACGGATGGAAACACAAGGGGAAGTTTCACATTCAGAAGAAACTATGCATTACCAGGTAAATTGATAATAATTTCATGAAATCTCCTCAGCATGTTGATTTATTATTTATAATAGATGTAAACTGAAACTTGAACTTAAACCGTTACATTACTTGTCTTTTGGTGTATCATCTGTTTGATAATTTATATGTATCAGCTTGAATTAAATATTTTAAATATGAAAAAGATAAACATGAATAAATAATCATTGTTAAAATTGGGACTTCAATTATTTTTAGGATATAATTAAATTGCCTGCGATGAGGTGGCGACTTGTCCAGGGTGTACACCGCCTTCCGCCCGATTGTAGCTGAGATAGGCTCCAGCGACCCCAAGGGAATAAGCGGTAGAAAATGGATGGATGGATGGATAATTAAATTGCAGGTTTTAAAAATATTTAGTCTTTCTTTCAGTGATCATGTCTATTACCTTAGCTGATTATGTAATCTCCATTACTTGATATATTCATTGATATACATACCGTCTTTTCCGGATTATAAGGCGCACTGCCGATGAATGGTCTATTTTTTTTTCTTTTTTCATATATTTAACGCACCGGATTATAGGGCGCATTAAAGGAGTCATATTATTATTAATTTTTTCTAAATGTAAAACACTTCCTTGTGGTCTACATAACATGTACCGTATTTTTCGGAGTATAAGTCTCACCTGCCGAAAATGCATAATAAAGAAGGAAAAAAACATATAAATCGCACTGGAGCCCGGCCAAACTATGAAAAAAACTGCGACTTATAGTCCGAAAAATACGGTAATGGTGGTTCTTTGGTCCAAATGTTGCATAGACGATTTTTTACAGATCATCTTCAAGCCGCTTTCTGACAGACGCTTCAATCAATAACGGAGCAGCATCTCCTCATCCGGAAACAACAACACGGGAAATGTGTCCCGTGAAAAACCGTCTGACAGGAACTCTCTAATAACTTAAGTTCCTTGGGTGAATAATGTAAACTCACTACACCGGTATGTTTTAGCGCTTTCATGGCGAGTTTACTGACAGATTTAAGTAAGAACTTTACACTACTTTATATTAGAAATGGCAACAGCGGAGGATGAATGTCCCATAACAAGAAGATAGAGGAAAAAAAAGAAGCTTATCAACTACGGCGTCAGCGCGGACACGCGCAATTTTTCAAGGTTTATGCAGATCCCAAATACAGATTAGCAGGCACCGGAGAGTAAGAAAAGTTGCTTTTGCATAATATTGCGAAACAAAACACCAGATAATACCTTACCTTATACACACACCATTTTACTACTTGTATGTTTAATGCGCCGACAATCTTTCAAGCGGTGCAGCTTCATAGCTTACCAAAGTCGTACTAAAATATTTTGGTAGATTTTTAAGCGCCGTGTGTAATGTTCTATATTTTCAATGGGACATTTAAAATGTTGGTGTTTACTTGAGACATATGACCATCATAGTGCAGCCTACAATGCACTATGATGTTTGACTGCCATCTACTGGTCACACTTATCATTACACCATGTACCAAATAAAATAGCTTCGAGGTGGGTAAGCTCAACCAAACTTATTCCTTACATTAGGCGCACAGGGTTATAAGGCGCACTGTTGAGTTTTTGAGGGGGAAAAAAAGGATTTTAAGTGCGCCTTTTAGTCCGGAGAATACGGTACATGCATTTTATATAGCTATATTGGTGATGTTAATTCAGTGTAAATGTTGCTGCTGGTGTATATTGTCATTATTTTCTCTTTAGCTACGAAAAATACCCTAAAATATATAAGGTACATTACATGGCACATGTAGATCAGAATACATCTATAGTTAAAGTTAAAGTAAAGTACCAATGATTGTCACACACACTAGGTGTGGTGAAATTTGTCCTCTGCATTTGACCCATCCCCTTGTTCACCCCCTGGGAGGTGAGGGGAGCAGTGGGCAGCAGCGGTGCCGCGCCCGGGAATCATTTTTGGTGATTTAACCCCCAATTCCAACCCTTGATGCTGAGTGTTAAGCAGGGAGGTAATGGGTCCCATTTTTATCGTCTTTGGTATGACTCGGCCGGGGTTTGAACTCACAACCTACCGATATCAGGGCGGACACTCTAACCACTAGGCCACTGAGTAGGTCAAATATAGTGTAGAAACGTACCAAGTTAAAAAAAAATTCAGGGTTTGCGTGGAAGCACTTCATGCTGATAGGATTTTCCTCTTTTTGTCAGTTTTCCTCTTTTTTTTTTTTTTCCAAAGGGTGCCCACATCCCTGAAAATGGCTGTGCCGTGTGTGTGCTGTACTGCACAAGATGTGACATCCCCAAAATGGCTGCACCCTAAGGCTTCAAGCAGCACACAACATGAATGACTAAATGAAGCGTTCGTACCACTGTTCTCACACAAGAGACATATTCGGCACAATCTGAAAGTTCATAAATCGAAAAAGTCGCAAAAAAGAGGGGTTCGTAAATCGAGGTTGCACTGTATTTTGTTTCAACACATTAGCTGAACCAATGTTGTGTTAGTGGTAAGGAGCAAACTGCTCAGTTAGCATGAATGGCACGGATGAGTTTGTCGTAAACAACAACCTAACACATGAATTTCACACAACAAACTTGACTAGTGACATTTTAATCCGCATGCAGAGAGAGTGTTTATTCAATGACTGGTCAAAAAGCAATCACATGACTACAGGGCGCCATGACTGCTTCGAACTTTGGCTGATGCTATGTATTTGCGGCGCTTCCTCCTTAGTTTTTTGACGTGTAAAAATGCCCTGTTGTGCAGCACGGGGCTGCAAAAAATGCAGAAAACTTTTACATCGCTTTCCCGCAACCCGTTAAGAAGACAAGTATGGGAAGTGAAAGTTCACCGTCAACACTGAAGAGCCACCAACCACTGTGGCAAGGCAAGGCAATTGTATTAGTAGAGCACAATTCGTTCACATGGCAATTCAAAGTGCTTTACAGAAAATTAAAAGAAGGAAAAATTATTTTAATTAAATTCAGAAAATACAATCATACAAACAACTAGAAGAAGCAATTCCTGAAGGAATTGCGTGTGAATGCTCCAATGCTGAAGTTGAACTGAAATGCTGACAGAATGTAGTGTGAATGTAAGAATGGTATGGCGTCACATTAGTGCCAAAAATCCGAGCGCATAAAAACTGTTATCGCGCGCTGATTCTCCACTTATTGCGCGCGTGATACCCTTTTGCGTGCGCGTGGTGCCTTTTTGCGCGCGCGCGGTGCCTTTTTGCGCGCGCGCGGTGCCTTTTTGCGCGCGCGCGACGCCTTTCCGCGCGCTCTCTGTGTACTCCTGGCATCTCTCCTCGCGCTGTCATGTTTCTTTTTGGCACTTTGGGGGCGGGTATGCGTAGACGGCCCCTCCTTTCTGATTGGCTGTGAGCATTTCTCATATGACCAATCATTCTCCAGCGTAGCAACGTTGTAGCCATCTTACCTCGGACATCTAGCCTCAATCATTACATTGATGTCAATGGTACATGTACTAATTAAATTACCATAACTTGCTCGATTTTCGACCAATTTACAAACAGTTTGCCTTGTTACAAATCTTATTACATGTAGATATGACATAGGATGCTGTACCTGTTGAAATTACCTCTTTCGCTTTAAAAAAAAAAAAGACTTAATTGTGCAACATAGTTGTGTAGGGTCAGTGTTAGTCAGTTCTCTGATTATTTTAAACTGTTTCAGAATACATTATTAAAAGCTATTTTTAACATTTTAAAAACAAAATTCAAAGGTTATTTCATTAATTTTATGGCTGAATCAAAAGAAATTCCATAAATTAGAAAACAAATGTTCAAGAAGAAGTGAAAATATAAAATATTGTTATGGTTGGATGTTATTGCTGGTGGACCAGTTCTGGCTGAAAGATGTGATTATGGTGTTTGTTGTCTTATTATTTATTTGGGTCACATTTTGTATTACCCTGTATTGTGTTTATGTGGTATGAAATAACCTTCATCAGCGCGCGACATTTTTTTTATCCACTTCTTCCTCCGTAAATCTTGATACATATTGACGATGACCCGCCCTGCTATACTTCTGATTGGCTCTGAGCATTTTTCAGCATTTTTCGCCTGACCAATCAGAAAGAAGGGGCCGTCTAAGCATACCCGCCCCCAAAGTGCCAAAAAGAAACATGACAGCGCGAGGAGAGATGCCAGGAGTACACAGAGAGCGCGCAGAAAGGTACCCCGCGCGCACAGAAAGGCCCCACGCACGCGCAAAAGGGTGTCGCGCGCGCACGAAGTGGAGAATCAGCGCGCGATAACAGTTTTTGAGCGCTCGGATTTTTGGCACTAATGTGACGCCATAGAATGGTTTGAATGTTGAAATGTTTGAATTTCCAGGAAAACCGGAATTTGGTTTGGAACTTGGAAAAGTGTTGGTTTGAATGTCCAGGATGAGTGGAATGTGTTGATGTTTGGAATGGTTTGAATAGCTTGAAAATTGTGGGAAATATGCAACTTGGAAAACTGTCCCATTCATTTCAATGGGAACTCCCTGGAAATGTTGGGAAAAGCGGGATTTTTTTTTGTAAATGATTAGGAGCATGAATGTCCTGAATGAGCTGAAATGGTTGTTGTTAAAATTGTTTAAATCGGTCAAGAAATGTTGAAGTGGTAACAGTTTTTTAATTGAGAAATGGTATAACAGAATGAGACAGGCTCCAGCGACCCCGAAAGGGACAAGCGGTAGAAAATGGATGGATGGATGGATTACGGAATTTCGGTAAAACCGGGAATTTTTCCAGTTCAAAAAACAACTTTGTTTTTTTGTCCTGACTAAGAGGAATGTTTTGACGGTGGAACGGTTGATGTGGGTTGAAAAATGTGGGAGGAGTACTCGTCAGAAAAAAGGGTTTGAAAAAAGGGGAATTCCTGGAATTTTTTTGAACTTGGGAAAATTATAGTTTGAATGTGCAGGATGAGTGGAATGGTTTGAATCGGTTGATCAATGTGGAAATGGTGGAAATTTGAAAAATGACCAATTCATTTTGAATGGGAAAAATGACCAATTCATTTTGAATGGGAAAAATGTCCCGGAAAACCTGAAATTCTGGAAAATCTGGGATTTTTTGGAATTTGTCAAGGGAAAGCCTGTGATTCCCAAATAGGCTGAACAGTTTGAAGTTGGAACAGGTTGAATCGGATGAAAAATGTGGAAGGTAGAGCAAAATCTGGAGAAGAAGAAGAAGAAGAATAAATAGATGAATTTTGGTGTAGAAAACCATATGTGTGAATGCTTTGGAGCATCTCGCATCTTGAGGAAGACTATTCCAGATTTTAGAATCATAAAACTGAAATGCAGTTTCACCATGTTTGGTCCTGACTCTGCACCAGCAACCTGAGGTTCTCAGCACTCGAGATGGTTTATATAGCTCTAACATGTCAGATGAAAAGACTTGTACATAAAGAGAGCTGTGTTAAAGTCTATTCTCTGTGTCTTGTGGAGGTAAACACGCGACACGACGTCTGCATTTTGTTCAGGACAAAACACACAGAAGCTAATACATAAAATAATAGAAGAACTGAACTAATTCAAAGATGGTTGAATTCAAGAGATGGTTTGACATCTTTGAATCTCAGATAATGCTATTCGGTAAGCGCAGAAGAGAAAGTCAAACATGAATACAAATAGACAGACATTGAAAGTGTAAAAGAAACATAATAATAATAGATGATAGTGGATCAATAAAGTCTATTACCTGACCGCTTCTATGTTAGCTACCTCTCTTTGTTTATAATGTCTATTTTCTGCTGGATCTACTCTCTATTATATGCTGCCCTTTTTTTTTTGCTGCAGCTGTTACATATACTGTAATATTGTACATGGTAATTGAGATTTATTATATAATAATATAATATATCAGTATGTATTATATACTGTATATATAATAAGTAAATATTACATATGTTATTTTATATTGCTACTATGGACTATGGTACATTTTTAGTCTACTTTATACCTTTTGTTTTTGCCCTCTTTTGTGCCCTTGTGTGCATTATCCTTTCCATCCTTTGTAACTGAGCTACTGTGTGGAACAATTTCCCTTGTGGATCATTAAAGTTTGTCTCCGTATAAAAGCACAGACATTACAAAGTGACTACAAATACATCAGAGGCAGACATCACAGTTGACGTACTTCAAACAAAAAGGCATAATATCTTTGTGATCGTAGGTCCAAAACTAATACAAATGTTGGCAAAGTGAGGGTAATAAGTTATGTTTTGGTTGTTCCGTGTATTTTTTTTTACGTTTATTGCGCCGTCAGGTGCGTGTTAGTCAGCCTGCTGGTCACTAAACACTGCATGAATAGAGCAGCAGAGTGCATCAAATGCGGCCGCAAAATTGTACTTTGATTAAATAAAAAGCATGTTTTATTGTAAGTTTATGAGCTGGAGTATGTTTAGAACTATATTTAGACATATTATTTTGGTTGATTTTGTCAGACATGCATGCTTTCGGGCACAGCCGCACACGGCCTTTGGTAGCAATGGACTATGGTACATTTTTAGTCTAATTTATACAAGAGATGTCCGATAATGGCTTTTTTGCTGATATCCGATATTGTCCAACTCTTAATTACCGATTCCGATATCAACCGATACCGATATATACAGCCGTGGAATTAACACATTATTATGCCTAATTTTGTTGTGATGCCCCGCTGGATGCATTAAACAATGTAACAAGGTTTACCAAAATAAGAGAACAACTTCAACTCAAGTTATGGAAAAAAGTGCCAACATGGCACTGCCATATTTATTAATGAAGTCACAAAGTGCATTATTTTTTTTAACATGCCTCAAAACAGCAGCTTGGAATTTGGGACATGCTCTCCCTGAGATAATCCTGATACCCACTACAACTATGGGAAATAGTTTTATAATGCACTTTGACTTTCACAAAGTACATTATTTTTTTATTTTTTTTTAAACATGCCTCAAAACAACAGCTACAAAAACAATGAAGGCACACAGATTCAGGCCATACTAGAGATGCGCGGATAGGCAATTATTTCATCCGCAACCGCATCACAAAAGTCGTCAACCATCCGCCATCCACCCGAACTAACATTTAATCAAAACCGCACCCGCCCGCCGTCCGCCACCCGCCCGTTGTTATATATCTAATATAGACGATGCAAGGCATTAGTGAGGTTATAAAGCTTTTGCCTGTTAAAGAAAGGAGACTGATCCAATGCAGCAGAGACATTCAATGCGTGCCACGCTGTCACGGCCCAGACGCACACCAGTGCGCAATCATCTGGGAGCCGCGCTGAGCGCACCTCCAAGCGCGCTCGCGCCACTCAAACTGCTGCAGGCAGCTGCGTTCTATCTTGTTTTAACATCCTGTGGCACTCTTCTGGGATCACGGCGGACGAAACTGCTCATGCTCAGGGTGTTTGTGGAGGTTCGGGGTTTTGCACAAATGTGATGCACCATTAGATGTCCCGGTTTTGTGACTGTCGTAGACATAAACAGCGTCGCAGCTCTTGCAAATCACGTAGCCAGCATTACTATCATCCTGATTTACAACCTCATAAAAACGAGTCCACGCTGAACTTTTCTGGCCTTTCTTTAGTATTCCCTTATTTAGTTTGTCGCGTACCACGTTTGCTGCCGGCGTTGCCATCTCTCTTTTTTTCTTCTTCTGTTGTGGCGTGCTGCAGGTGCCTGCTCGTTTTTCGTATGTGGGTAACAACATTTAACTATGTATATATATTTCCGAATTGGTTTAACTGCCACCCGCCTGAATCTATTTAAAATCTAATTTTTTTTCATTTCAACCGCCCGACCCGACCCGCGGATAAAATCTAATTTTTTTTTTATTTCAACCGCCCGACCCGCGGATAATCCGCGGACTCCGCGGTTGTGTCCGCAAACCGCGCATCTCTAGTCCATACATACTTGCCAACCCTCCCGGATTTTCCGGGAGACTCCCGAAATTCAGCGCCTGTCCCGAAAACCTCCCAGGACAAATTTTCTCCCGAAAATCTCCCGAAATTCAGGCGGAGCTGGAGGCCACGCCTCCTCCAGCTCCATGCGGACCTGAATCCGCTTTCCCACGATATAAACAGTGTGCCTGCCCAATCACATTATAACTGTAGAATGATCGATGGCGAGTTCTTGGTTTCTTATGTGGGTTTATTGTTAGGCAGTTTCATTAACGTCCTCCCAGCGCGGTAACAACACACAACAGCAGCAGTCACGTTTTTGTCTACCGTAAAGCAGTTCGTCTGCCGTAAACAGCAATGTTGTGACACTCTTAAACAGGACAATACTGCCATCTATAACATCAATAACATAGGGCTTTTAGAGAGTGCAGTGCACAACTGTGCACACAACAAGGAGACGAAGCAGAAGAACGAGGAAGATACAGCCGTGGCGACGACGAGTAACATGAAGAAATACGCTTTGTTGCACCTTTCCTGCCTGAGTCCGGCGATTAGTTGCAAATCTTGCTTTATTGATTGCTTGCACACAGCCAATCCAACACAAAACAAACTAGTCCCCGCCCGCACTCACGCTACCGCTCCCTCTCTTCTCTCGCCCACACACTCACTGACGTCACTCACCTCACATGCTCACCTATTAAAGGGCCACACACACACACATACGCTACTCTCATAACAGCTTGTAAGTTCCAAGCCGCAGCTGCGATTGGACCTGGATAGCCGCCGGGAAGAAGCAGTGGACTACCAAGTGCTTGGCACTGAAGATCTTCCTCAGGAAGCAAAGATTGACCGGTTTTGGGCCATGCTAGGGAGAGATGGAAGATTCCAGACTCTAATGCATTTGATGAAAGCACTTTTGTGCGTGCCACACAGCAATGCATCATCAGAGAGGGTGTTCAGCATGGTTAGAAAAATAGTGACAGAGAATAGAACAAGGATGGACAATTCAACCCTTAACTCAACAATGAGTAGATGAGTGTTATGTGTGTGTATATGTGTAAATAAATGAACACTGAAATTCAAGTATTTTTTATTTATATATATATATATACGTATATATATAATAAAATAAATATATGTATATATAGCTAGAATTCACTGAAAGTCAAGTATTTCTTAGATATACTGTGTGTGTATATATATATATATATATATATATATATATATATATATATATATATATATATAGTGGGGCAAAAAAGTATTTAGTCAGCCACGATTGTGCAAGTTCTCCCACTTAAAATGATGACAGAGGTCTGTACTTTTCATCATAGGTACACTTCAACTGTGAGAGACAGAATGTGAAAAAAAAATCCAGGAATTCATATAGTAGGATTTTTAAAGAATTTATTTGTAAATTATGGTGGAAAATAAGTATTTGGTCAATAACAAAAATTCTACTCAATACTTTGTAATATAACCTTTGTTGGCAATAACAGAGGTCAAACGATTACTATAGGTCTTTACCAGGTTTGCACACACAGTAGCTGGTATTTTGGCCCATTCCTCCATGCAGATCTTCTCGAGAGCAGTGATGTTTTGGGGCTCTCACCGGGCAACGCGGACTTTCAACTCCCTCCACAGATTTTCTATGGGGTTGAAGTCTGGAGACTGGCTAGGCCACTCCAGGACTTTCAAATGCTTCTTACGGAGCCACTCCTTCATTGCCCGGGCGGTGTGTTTGGGATCATTGTCATGCTGGAAGACCCAGCCACGTTTCATCTTCAAAGCTCTCACTGATGGAAGGAGGTTTTGGCTCAAAATCTCACGATACATGGCCCCGTTCATTTTTTCCTTAACACGGATCAGTCGGCATGTCCCCTTGGCAGAAAAACAACCCCAAAACATGATGTTTCCACCCCCATGCTTCACAGTAGATATGGTGTTCTTGGGATGCAACTCAGTATTCTTCTTCCTCCAAACACGACGAGTTGAGTTTATACCAAAAAGTTATATTTTGGTTTCATCTGACCACATGACATTCTCCCAATCATCCATGTGCTCTCTGGCAAACTTCAGACGGGCCTGGACATGCACTGGCTTAAGCAGGGGGACACGTCTGGCACTACAGGATTTGATTCCCTGTCGGCGTAGTGTGTTACTGATGGTAACCTTTGTTACTTTGGTGCCAGCTCTCTGCAGGTCATTGACCAGGTCCCCCCGTGTGGTTCTGGGATTTTTGCTCACCGTTCTCATGATCATTTTGACCCCACGGGATGAGATCTTGCGTGGAGCCCCAGATTGAGGGAGATTATCAGTGGTCTTGTATGTCTTCCATTTTCTGATAATTGCTCCCACAGTTGATTTTTTCACTCCAAGCTGCTTGCCTATTGTAGATTCACTCTTCACAGTCTGGTGCAGGTCTACAATTATTTTCCTGGTGTCCTTCGACAGCTCTTTGGTCTTGGCCATAGTGGAGTTTGGAGTCTGACTGTTTGAGGCTGTGGACAGGTGTCTTTTATACAGATAACCAGTTCAAACAGGTGCCATTAATACAGGTAACAAGTGGAGGACAGAAGAGCTTCTTAAAGAAGAAGTTACAGGTCTGTGAGAGCCAGAGATCTTCCTTGTTTGAAGTGACCAAATACTTATTTTCCACCATAATTTACAAATAAATTATTTAAAATTCCTACAATGTGAATTCCTGGATTTTTTTCCACATTCTGTCTCTCACAGTTGAAGTGTACATATGATGAAAATTACAGACCTCTGTCATCATTTTAAGTGGGAGAACTTGCACAATCGTGGCTGACTAAATACTTTTTTGCCCCACTGTATATATATATATATATATATATATATATATGAAATACTTGACTTGGTGAATTCTAGCTGTAAATATACTCCTCCCCTCTTAACCACGCCCCCCGCTCCACCCCCGACCACGCCCACCCCACCCCTTCCCCCCACATCCCGAAATCGGAGGTCTCAAGGTTGGCAAGTATGAGTCCATAGTATACTAGAGCATACTTGCCAACCTTGAGACCTCCGAATTCAGGAGATAGGGGTGGGGGGCGGGGTTTGGTGGTAGAGGGGTGTATATTGTAGCGTCCCGGAAGAGTTGGTGCTGCAAGGGGTTCTGGGTATTTGTTCTGTTGTGTTTATGTTGTGTTACGGTGCGGATGTTCTGCCGAAATGTGTTTGTCATTCTTGTTTGGTGTGGGTTCACAGTGTGGCGCATATTTGTAACAGTGTTAAAGTTGTTTATACGGCCACCCTCAGTTTGACCTGTATGGCTGTTGATCAAGTATGCGTTGTATTCACTTATGTGTGTGTAAAAGCCGCATATATTATAAGACTGGGCCGGCACGCTGTTTGAATGGAGGAAAAGCGGACGTGACGACAGGTTGTAGAGGACGCTAAAGGCAGTGCCTTTAAGGCACGCCCCCAATAATGTTGTCCGGGAGAAATTGGGGAGAATGGTTGCCCCGGGAGATTTTCGGGAGGGGTACTGAAATTCGGGAGTCTCCCGGGAATATCGGGAGGTTGAAACCGATTCCGATAATTTCCGTTATTACATTTTAAAGCATTTAAATATCTACTTTATACCTTTTGTTTTCGCCCCCTTTTGTGCCCTTGTGTGCATTATCCTTTCCATCCTTTGTAAACTGAGCTACTGTGTGGAACAATTTCCTTTGTGAATCATTAAAGTTTGTCGAGGTATAAAAGCACAGGCATTGCAAAGTGATTACAAATACATCAGAGGCAGATGGCACCTCTCGTTTAGTTGTCCATTCTCTATACACGACTCTGTGCAGAGATACTGTAGATCAAGCTGCCATCTTGTGGAGTTATTACAAAATGTCACATTAAGAGGTTGCCTACAGCCACAGCTGGTAATGCCAGTGTTTGTAATGCTGTCTTTGACTAAGGATTGTCACAGTCGAACTGGGCAAAAAATCGACTGACTTCTGTCCCTCCTGCAGGTGTTCGACTGCCTCCAGCAAAGAGATCTGACTGTAACAGTTCTGTCAGACAGCTTCATGGCCGACTACAAAACCGCTCACTACCTCTGCGGCAGCTCGGGACCCTTCCTGCGCTCCCTCCACACCGCCTCTTTCAGCTCTCCGCCCGTTTGCCGGTCACTGGAGCAGCCCAACATCCTCACTGGACTTCCAGCTGCAGGTACTAATCACAACAACACAATCCGATCGTCGTCTCTGTCCATATCTGATGCACTCTTGTTGTTTCAGTGCTGAACCACTGCCAAGTCTACCGCATCGCCGCTGTTGTCTACCAGTGTTTCAGTGACGTCATCGGCCCAGACTCTGTCGCCATGGAGACCTTCAAACCAGCGCTAACCGAGCTTGGAAAGTCTGTACATGTAAGTTGAGCCTCTTTTTGGATAAACAAGTTCACGTTTAAATACGTTGCATTTGATTTACAGTTTCATAACAATATTGTGTTCTTTTCCCAGTTGGATCTATCTCCCAGCTTAGAAGTCGTCCGCAAGTTTGTCAGAACCAGCGATCTTCAGAGTAATCTTTACATCTGACGCTTTGCACTTTTTATGTGGTACAAATGATATTTTGTTATAATAAAAAAACAGAAGAACAACATTTGTATGACGTTATTACATCACAAAGGCTCTGTTTACACTACACTAGATGTGGGGGTCTCCACATCTGCGGTCCCCTCCAAGGTTTCTCATTTTATCCCATTGGGTTGAGTTTTTTCTTGCCCTGATGTGGGATCTGAGCCAAGGATGTCGTTGTGGCTTGTGCAGCCCTTTGAGACACTTGTGATTTAGGGCTACATAAATAAACTTTGATTGGATTTTTTTTTTTTTGCCCTCAAGTGACACAGATCTGATTTTTGCCAGTGTAAACGCTGCAAAGTGCTTCAAATCGGATTCAGGCCACATCAGGAGGTAGTCCAAATCCGATTGGAAAATGATCTTTTCAAATGTGACTTCAGTCTAAACAGCAATGTGACCTGAATGTGACTTTTTCGTCAGGGGAAAGACGCAGCCCGCCAGCTCAAGTGGATACTTCATTACAACATCTGATTTCGGTGAGCAAAGTATCTTCGACGTCCGAATTTTTTGGTGCATTACTTGTCAATAGTGCGGAAATAATAGGATTTATGTAATATATGAATATATATTTTGATTCCAAACAAATAGCGATTGTTGAAGGACCAGAATTGACGCTGTTGCGTATTTGCTTACATGTGAGTTGAAAAATAAAGCTAACGTAGATCCACGCTGATATATGTGCCTCCTCTACTAACAGCCATCACAAGATTAAAACCCTCCCAAATATATTACGCTTTATACATCCATTCATACATTGTATCACTTTCATTTATTTTCACGTAAGAACAAATGTTTAAGGTGTGGCGACCATATCTATGGTGGCGACTTTTATTTTATTTTGTATTTTTAGCGACTTTCCTGTTCATTTTACTTGCAGTGTAAACAGTCAGCTGGTAAAAAAATCAGATTGCGAAAAAATTCCAATTTAGATCACTTTGGCCTGCAGCGTGAACGGAGTC
The DNA here is from genome assembly GCF_033978685.3 of Nerophis lumbriciformis. NCBI lineage: Eukaryota > Metazoa > Chordata > Actinopteri > Syngnathiformes > Syngnathidae > Nerophis > Nerophis lumbriciformis. The sequence goes on from NC_084556.2 coordinate 47,418,687, forward strand.
AAAGGGGTGCGCTGCATTCCCTTTCCGTACCAGAGGGGGCAGTATTGTACTATAGAGCTGCCTGATAGTTAAGTACAAGACAAGTGAGCGAAACTCAAATCCATACTTGCCAACCTTGAGACCTCCGATTTCGGGAGGTGGGGGGTGGGGGCGTGTTCGGGGGTGCAGCAGGGTGTGGTTGGCGGCGTGGTTAAGAGGGGAGGAGTATATTGACAACTAGAATTCACCAAGTCAAGAATTTCATATATATATATATATATATATATATATATATATCCTGAAAATATGCAAACAAAACTGTGTTTGGATAATTGATACTTCAAACTTGCATAAATAAATATTAAGGAATATAACATAACTTGGTTTCTGAGAGCTTCAAAATATAATGAATAAAATGCTAAAGTTGTTGATAAACAAGCAATTATTTTAATAATTAAATATGGTCATTTTAAATGAACTAGTATGATCATTTAAAATTGATTATTTCAAATATGTTTATTTTAATGTATAATTCTATGGCTGGATGTAATAAGGAGTCAGAAAAAATACAAATAAAAATACAATAAATGTTGATGTTTTTAGCAAAATATAATAAAATTTTATTTAGTTTTTTTTTTTTTTTAATTAATAAATATATTTATTTTTAGGTAAGATAAACACAATAATACAATTTATCTCTAGGCTGGATGATTTATTTATTGTCACCCTGCTGTCCTCCCGTCGTGAAAAAAGACAGTCCTCACTCAGGTCTGCATGGAGCTGGAGGGGGCGTGAATATCGGGAGATTTTCGGGAGAATATTTGGGAGAATATTTGTCCCGGGAGGTTTTCGGGAAAGGCGCTGAATTTCGGGAGTCTCCCGGAAAATTCGGGAGGGTTGGCAAGTATGCATCTGTTTTAACGTCTTTCACGGAAATAATTGTTCCTTACTTTTAGTCAGGTTGAGTGAATTATAAATGAATGTTTGTTGTTCAATTAAAAAAAAAAGAAAAAAAAATGTATCGAACTGCGCATGCAATTGACGTTGAGGCCACGTTAGACTTAGAGACTGTGCACGTTTAGACCGGAGTCTGATAAAGATCACATTTTACTTGCAGTGTAAACAGTCAGCTGGTAAAAAAAATCAGATTGCGAAAAAAATCAAATTTAGATCACTTTGGCCTGCAGCGTAAACGGAGTCAAACGGGTGCGCTGCATTCCCCCTCCGTACCAGAGGGGGCGGTATTGTACTATTGAGCTGCCTGATAGTCAAGTACAAGACAAGTGAGGGAAACTCAAATCGGTTTTTAACGTCTTTGACGGAAATAATTGTTCCTTACTTTTAGTGCGATAACAAGTCAGGTTGAGTAAATTATAAATGTATTTTTGTTGTTCAATAAAAAAATGTTTTTTAAATTAATAAAAGTAAAACATGTATCGAACTGCGCATGCAAGGGACGTTGAGGCCACGTTAGACTTAGAGCCTGTGCACGTTTAGACCGGAGTCTGATAAAGATCACATTTTACTTGCAGTGTAAACAGTCAGCTGGTAAAAAAAAACAGTTTGCGAAAAAAAATCTAATTTTGATCACTTTGGCCTGCAGCGTGAACGTAGTCAAAAGGGTGCGCTGCATTCCTCCTCCGTACCAGAGGGGGCGGTATTGTACTATAGAGCTGCCTGATAGTCAAGTACAAGACAAGTGAGCGAAACTCAAATCTGTGTTTAACGTCTTTGACGGAAGTCATTGTTCTTTATTTTTAGTCCGATAACAAGTCAACGTTCATTTTTCTTAAAGCTAACAAAATTGAGGTTTTAAAGACAACTACAACGACAAATCCCGAGAAAGTGTTGTCAGTTAGCGGACATGTTTGCTCGCCGAGCGAAAACGGTTGGGGACAAATCTCCGAGCCGGCGGAGAAAAGTGCATGGAACCAACAAGGTGATGGCCGAGAGGAACCAGACTGTGGTGGCGGTGGGAGCCTGGGTGGAGGACGGCCAGGACTTCGAGGAGAATCCGTGTGTGAGTGACTGTTGGATCTTAAAGCTAGCTAGCTTGTCGTAAGGCTCGTTAGTAGTTCAAAAGAGCGCCTTTCTTTTATTCATAGCACACTTTCGTGCTTCGCAACTGCTTAAAAATACTGCTGTTGAGTTGGCGTGCTTCCATAACCTCACTGTTATTGTTTCTCAGGACTTGGCCTCTTATACCGACGAGCTCCAAGCAGACAGAATGAGGGAACGCGAAGTCAGGCTTCGTAGGTTTCAAGAGGATGTGCGCCATCGTGTGGCGGTCATCCGCAAGTGTCAGGAAACACAACCCGGGGTATGTAAAAGATTTGGTTAGATTGATTGATTGATTGAAACTTTTATTAGTAGATTGCACAGTACATTACATATTCTGTACAATTGACCACTAAATGGTAACACCCGAATAAGTTTTTCACGTAAATCAATTCATGGTACATCACTATGGCAAGCATAGACATCTTATAAGCAGAGGTGGGTAGTAACGCGCTACATTTACTCCATTACATCTACTTGAGTAACTATTGGGATAAATTGTACTTCTAAGAGTAGTTTTAATGCAACATACTTTTACTTTTACTTAAGTATATTTATAGAGAAGGAACGCTACTTTTACTCCGCTACTTTTATCTACATTCAGCTCGCTACTCGCTACTAATTTGTATCGATCTGTTAATGCACGCTTTGTTTGTTTTGGTCTGTCAGACAGACCGTCAAAGTGCCTGCCTTACTGGTGACGTTTCACTTCGTTCCACCAATCAGATGCAGTCACTGGTGACGTTGGACCAATCAAACAGAGCCAGGTGGTCACATGACCTGACTTAAACAAGTTGAAAAACTTATTCGGGTGTTACCATTTAGTGGTCAATTGTAAGGAATGTGTACTGTACTGTGCAAACTACTAATACAAGTTCCAATCAATCAATCAAAAGTGTGAAGGAAAAAAGATACTTTTTTATTTCAACCGCACAAGGACGTTCCTGTCTTCACAATAAAAGTGCCGCTCCATCGTGCCTGCGCTTTCAAAACAAGAGTCTCCGAAAGCCAGCGCAAACAAGCTAGCAAGCTACGGAGTTTGACACCAATATATTTCTTGTAAAATGTATAAAAACGAATATGGAAGCTGGACAAATAAGATGCCAAAAACCCACCACTTTCATGTGGTATTAGACAGAAAGGAGGAACTTTTCTTCTCCTCCATTTGAAAACGTGGACGTTATCATCACTACTGTCTGATTACAATCAACGCAAGTCATCAGAATCAGGTAATACACCAACTTATATTCTTGTCTTCATGAAAGAAAGGAATCTATATGTTAAACATGCATGTATATTCATTAAAACACCTTTAACATGTAAACAAAAACAGCAAAATAAATACATATAAATTATATACTGTATATATCAATGTATATGTATGTATGTATATATATATATATATATATATATATATATATATATATATATGATATGAGTGTGTATGTTACTCATCAGTTACTCAGTACTTGAGTAGTTTTTTCACAACATACTTTTTACTTTTACTCAAGTAAATATTTGGGTGACTACTCCTTACTTTTACTTGAGTAATAAATCTCTAAAGTAACAGTACTCTTACTTGAGTACAATTTCTGGCTACTCTACCCACCTCTGGTTTTTCACATAAATCAATTCATGGTACATCACTATGGCAAGCATAGACATCTTATAAGTAGACGCAGCATCGACCACTACTGCCTACTGGTGCTGACGAGACGCGGGGCCGCCATCTTGGAGTGGTGATCCGCTCCACTCAGTGCAATTCATTTGGCAGCAGCAATGAACTGTCAGCGCATTTAATTCATCTTACCTCACTGAATACCACTGATTTTCACGCGTTTTTTACGTGTAGCTATGATAAAGGACACATGTTTTGGCGTGTTTTATTATTCATAGTTTGCTTAACAGTAATAGAATATTCTTATATGAAAATCTGCAAAGACTCCCCCCACCCCCACCAAGGACTGTTTTCAGTGCTGGACTCTAGAAAGAGGTTCCGCAGCCTACGAAGCAGAACCTCCAGGTTCTGTAACAGCTTCTTCCTTGAGGCTGTAAGACTCTTGAACGCATCATAAAAATCCCCGCAACTCCCCCCAAAATGGATTAACTAGCTGGAATAAAAAAGACAATATAACATACATCCATAAACGTGGACGCATGTGGAAAAAGTGCAATATATTTATCTGTACAGTAACCTATTTATATATGCACCTTATTGCTTTTTTATCCTGCATTACCATGAGCTAATGAAATGAAATTTTGTTCTTATCTGTACTGTAAAGTTCAAATTTGAATGACAATAAAAAGGAAGTCTAAGTCTAAATGACCAGACATCCGAGATCAAAACTGGGAATATAATCCCAGAGAAGGGGGGAAAAAACGGTCATCTATTTTTAAGTTGAAGAAACAATATGATTAGGTTATATATACATGCGTATATCCTACATAAACAATGTATGAATACATTAGATATCTATATATCTTAGGGACCATTAGACTATATATAGACTATAGACCTATAGACTCTGTTGCTGCAGCAGCAGAGAGTTTATTCTGTCTTGACACTTTGTTTTGATATTTTGTATTACATTCTTCCCTTAAATGATAATGTTTACAGTGATTGTTTTATATGTATTTTTTATGCATGTCGCTTTGGATAAAAGTGTCTGCCAAATACTTAAGCATAAACATATATAAACACCTGAAAGTCTTTATATCAGCTAAAACCACCAATCTATTTCACTGCATTCAGAATTATTATTATAACACAACATAAACACAACAGAACAAATACCCAGAACCCCTTGTAGCACTAACTCTTCCGGGACGCTACAATATACACCCCCCTCTGTCCCCTGCCCACCTCGACCTCCTCATGCTTTCTCAGGGAGAGCATGTCCCAAATTCCAAGCTGCTGTTTTGAGGCATGTTAAAAAAAATAATGCACTTTGTGACTTCAATAATAAATATGGCAGTGCCATGTTGGCATTTTTTTCCATAACTTGAGTTGATTTATTTTGGAAAACCTTGTTACATTGTTTAATGCATCCAGCGGGGTATCACAACAAAATTAGGCATAATAATGTGTTAATTCCACAACTGTATGTATAGTATCGGTTGATATCGGAATCGGTAATTAAAAGTTGGACAATATCGGAATATCGGATATTGGCAAAAAAGCCATTATCGGACATCTCTAATTATAACTTTGTTTGTGCCACCCTCTTTGTCAGGTCGCTCTTGAAAAATAGATTTTAACCTCAATGAGTCTTTACCTGGTTAAATAAAGGAAATTGATCACAGTCTAGCACCAAACAAGAGGACAGTACCTGTGTGAAGTGGGCGGTATACCGGTATTACAGTTAATGGCGGTATACCGGTATTACAGTTAATAGCGGTATATTTTAATAAGTGGTATATATTTGAGACAATACCGCCATCTTTTGATGGGCTTTGCTGCGGCGCATGTTACCGTACATGTTTTGTCTGCACCAGTGTACCTACCGTACAACAAGGGTGACGGCACTCTTAGATGTCAATAAAGTGTCTATGTGCTTTTGAAAAACAATAACAGCAGCTTTTATAACTACAGGTTGACAAGAGAATCCCGAAACAACATCACCACCTCCAGTGGACTCAAAGGGAGACGGACATGAGTGAGGTACATGGATCTCAAATGACATTCTCTATTGATTTACTGATTTATCTATTATCCTTACATGTGGTCACAATAGGATATCATATATCTTCAGTAGATATATATACCGTACTTTACTGTATTTGTGGCTTTGTGTAGTCCCTGCTCAGCCTGTTGATGAAGTCCAACTCTGCTGCCACCTAGCTGGAGGCTTGTGTATTGTTCTAGCATGAATAAAGAAGTTAGTACTGAAGTCACCTCACCCCGCCAGGGGAACTGTGTTTTTAAAAAGAGGTAGATGAGAAGAAAAAAACGGACAATACCGTATATTTCGGACTATAAGGCGCACTTAAAATCCTTCCGTTTTTCTCAAATATCGACACTGCGCCTTATAGCCCGGTGCGCCTAATGTACGGAATAATTTTGGTGTGCTAACCAACCTTAAAGCTATTTTATTTGGTACATGGTGTAATGATAAGAAATACATGTAGACTGCAATCAGATGCCAGCAAGCAACACCAAAACTTTATATGTTCCATTGAGAATATAGAACATTATACACGGCACGCACCGCTTGATGGATTGTTGGTGCGTTACGGCTACAGTAGTCAGACGTACTCTTCAACATACGAGTATTAGTATGGTGTGTGTATGCGGACCACAAAATGGCACCCATTGGCAGACATTTTATTGGGCGTTTTGTTTCGCAATATTAAGCAAAACCAACTTTTCTTACCTTCTGGCACCTGCTGATCTGTATTTGGGATCTGCATAAGTCCTGACAATGTGCTCCCGTCTGCCTTTGTAGTCTGTGCCGACACCGTAGTCGATAATTAATTAAAGCAAAGTACCAATGATAGTCACACATGCACACTAGGTGTGGTGAAATGTGTCTTCTGCATTTGACCCATCCCCTTGTTTACCCCCTGGGAGGTGAGGGGAGCAGTGGGCAGCAGCGGTGCCGCGCCCGGGAATCATTTTTGGTGATTTAACCCCCAATTCCAACCCTTGATGCCGAGTGCCAAGCAGGGAGGTAATGGGTCCCATTTTTATAGTCTTTGGAATGACTCGGCCGGGGTTTTAACTCACAACCTACCGATCTCAGGGCAGACACTCCAACCACTAGGCCACTGAGCAGGTGAGTAGAGAAGCTTCTTCTTTTTCTCTATCCTCTTGTTATGGGGCATTCATCCTCCACTGTTTCATTTGTAATTTAAAGTATCTTATATACTCTCTATGGAAGCGCTAAAAACTACCCGTGTAGTGAGTTTACATTATTCACCCACGGAACTTTAGTTATTAGAGAGTTCCGGTCGGAGGGTTTTTCACGGGACACATTTCAGGTGTTGTTGTTTCCGGATGAAGAGCTGCTACTCCGTTATTGATTTAAGTAAAGCATGAATGTCACTAAAACAGTTAGCTCCATCTTTTGACACTTCTTCCACCCCCGTCCTTGCACGCTACACCAAAGATGACGGGGAGAAGACGCTGCCGAAGGTGAGCCATTTAGACCGCCCGCAAAACGGCGCATCCTGAAGCGAAAGCGACTTGAAGATGGTCTGTAAAACATCATCTATGAAACAATTCAAACAAAGAACCACCATTACATGTTATGTAGACCACAAGGAATGGTTTTAAATTTAGAAAAAAATCATAATATGTGTCAAGACTTGGACTATGGCTTGGTTTGTTCTCCCGAGGTGCAAGTGAATTGGACCAGATGTGGCGTGAAGGTAAATACATGATTTATTTAAACACTATAACTACAAAAAAAAGGATCAAACAAAAGGCGCGCACAGGGGCGGAGGTACAAAACTAGACTATAAACACAGAACTCTGTCAAGACGTGGACTATGGTGTGTTTGTTTTCCCGAGATGCAAGTAAAGCTGGACTGGTCATGGCGTGAAGGTAAATACATATTTATTTATAACACTCAAAGGAACAAAAAGCGCGCTCAAGGCGGAAGTACAAACTTGACTAACGAAACAAAAAGACTTGCACGTGGGCAAAAAACTGTGAACAATTAAACAAAAACACTAACTGTGGCATTAATAGAAAAAACTTACTTGGACATGGCATGAAGTGCGCAGAGGTAGACAGAGTGTGACAGGGGTATGAATGCGGGATGTCACCAGAACGACAAACTGAAAACAATGAACTTAAATACTATAGACATGATTAACAAAAACAGGTGCGTGACTCAAAACGTGAAACAGGTGCGTGACGTGACAGGTGAAAACTAATGGGTTGCTATGGTGACAAACAAGAGTGCACAATGAGTCCAAACGTGGAACAGGTGAAACTAATGGGTAATCATGGAAACAAGACAAGGGATTGAAAAGCCAGAAACTAAAGAGTCCAATAACTAAACAAAACAAAACATGACTAAAACAAAACATGATTACACAGACATGACAATATGACCCCTTTAATGCGCCTTTTGTATGAAAATAGACCCGAAATTACCCACTCATCGGCAGTGCGCCTTATAATTTTGGTCCAGAAAATACGGTATGTGATATTTAAAACATATAGAACAGAATAAGCCTTTTCTTAGTTGTCCACTGGGGAAATTCAAGTTTCACAGCAGTTAAGTGGACCAGTAGACCCAGATTAATTCAATAAACAGCAGACTGTGCAAAAAGGAGCAAGGATTATGTACTGTATGTAACTGTACCCAAATAATGACCATTAGAGATGTAGCAATAAAGGTAATAATGATAGTTGTGGTAAAACTCCAGACGGTAATATCATTCTAAAATCTAAATGTTGAGCTACATTAAGCATCCAGATGGTTTTTAACTAAGCTCCTTGGAAGCTGGAACATTTGCAGTTGTTTTTAGGACATGTTTGACCTTTATTGTTGCTGTCCTCTGTCAGACGAGAGGGTCCTTATCAGCGTCTCCCAGCCTGCGAGCGTTGTTGCATCGCGCTTTCTTGGCGGCTTTTTTGGGACCAATGCCACAGTGACGAACGCATGTCTGCCATGTTTGCAGCTGCGTGACGGAGCGAGGCAGATCCGACTCAGACTGGCGGCCCGCGGGACCAGCCTGTGTGACGAGGGGACGTCACAGCTGCCAGCAGACAGCTGGAACATCTCGCTAAGCAGACATGTGAGTCTAAAAAAAAATTAAAAAAACACTTCCCATTAAGACAACGTTGTGACTTGGCTAAATCTGACGTGCTGCAGGAGGATGACCACATTCAGGAGGAAGAGGAAGGCGGCAGAGATCATTTGCCGGTCGTCAGAGAAGAACACAAATGTCCTCTCGTTCGGCAGCCGGCGAGCAGAAGTCGACGTGTTGTGGTGTGTTTGCGCACTAACAACCAATCGACAAGACTACATTCCCATTTCTTCATTCATCTTCTGCTTTGTCACGTGACTTATAGAAGACTTCTACTTCTGAAGGAAGTTCTCCTCTGGTGTTTTATGGCCGCTAATCTTCTTCCGGTGTTTACTACACAATCAGAAAACAAGTGATGTAAATGATCACAACTAGGGATGGGTACTGAATATGTTCTTTTTATAGGCACGGACCAGATTCCGTTGGTACTATAAGGTTTCAATTCATGTTAAATCAAACGGTGCCATATTTCGATACCTTTTGTTGCACGTCTGGTTGCGGACTAAACACCGGCTCACTTAAACATTCACTCAAGCGGCGCTCAGGGCAGACTCAGCCAAACTCCCTCTAAGTAATGTTGCAATTTTCAACAGCAACTACTAAGCAAGTGTGCTTGGTAGAAAACGTTCGAATGTAAAGTAAGGCTTCACTCCTCCAAAATGCACTAGCCTTATGCTAATTTATATGGGATTTGCCATAGACAGGCTACTATTAGCATTAGCGATTTTACACGGCGATTTCAACACCTCCAGATTTGGTATTGAAAACTACAACTAAGGTGAATGTTACAAACAAACAGCTGGTGTGCAATAAGCGCAACACTTACAGTATAAACACTTTGTAGGGCGCAACATAGCACATTCAACTTCCTAGAAAAGCCACTTCCTAGTTTACCTCTAAATTTGGTAATGAAAACTACAACTAAGATGAATGTTACAATTAAACAACTGGTGTGCAATAAGCACAATACTTACAGTATAACAACTTTGTAGGGCACAACATAACACATTCAGCTTCCTGAAAAAATATACTTCCTTGTCAACCTCCAAATTTGGTAATGAAAACTAAACTAAGATGAATATTACAATCAAATAGCTGGTGTGTAATAAGCGTAATATTTTCAGGATAAACACTTTGTAGGGCGCAACATAACACATTCAGTTTCCTGGAAAATGATACTTCCTTTTTAACTTCCAAATTTGGTAATGAAAACTAAACAAAGATTAATATTACAATCAAACAGCTAGTGTGTATGTAATAAGCGTAGTATTTAGAGTATAAACACTTTGTAGGGCGCAACAGAACACATTAAGCTTCCTGGAATAAGCAACTTCATAGTTAGCCTCTAAATTTGGTAATGAAAACTAACCTAAGATGAATATTACAATCAAACATTTGGTGTGTAATAAGAGTAATATTTACAGTATAAACACTTTGTAGGGCGCAACATAACACATTCAGTTTTCTGGACAAAGATACTTCCTTGTTAACCTCCAAATTTGGTAATGAAAACTAAACGAACATGAATATAACAATCAAACAGCTGGTGTGTAATAAGCATAATATTTACAGTATGAAACCTTGTAGAGCGCAACATAACACATTCAGCTTCCTGGAAAAAGCAACTTCATAGTTCACCTCCAAATTTGGTAATGAACTAAACTAAGATGAATGTTGCAATCAAGCAGTCGGTTTGTAATAAGCACAATATTAACAGTATGAACATTTTGTAGGGCGCAACATAACACATTCAGCTTCCTGGAAAAAGCTACTTCATAGTTCTCCTCCAAATTTGGTAATGAACTAAACTAAGATGAATGTTGCAATCAAGCAGTCGGTTTGTAATAAGCACAATATTAACAGTATGAACATTTTGTGGGGCGCAACATAACACATTCAGCTTCCTGGAATAAGCAACTTCATAGTTAGCCTCTAAATTTGGTAATGAAGACTAAACTAAGATTAATGTTTCAATAAAACAGCTAGTGTGTAATTAGCACAATACAGTACTTAATGTAGAAACGCTTTGTAGGGCACAACACATTTGACTTCCTGGAAAAGCTCCTTCCTATTTAGCCTCCAAATTAGGTAATGAAAACTACAACTAAGATGAATGTTCCAATCAAACAGCTTGTGCGTAATAAGCACGATTCGTACAGTGTAAAAACTTTGTAGGGCGCAACCTAACACATTGGATTTCCTGGAAAATGTACTTCCTAGTTAGACAACATACCATAGCTGGCCTATGCTGTACTGCCATCTAATGTCTTGGAAGCGCAACTGCATTGCAAAGGAGACTCGTAAGTAAGAAAACAAGATATATATGTCCACTACAGAGGACGCTGTCTTTCAGGAAGATTTTTGTTTTTTAATTTTTGCATATATATGAACATATCAAAATGGCCCCACATCTTTCAAAGCGTTAAAATCTCATGTGTTGGGTTGTTGCAGGACCAGTCTGAGCCAGATCTCAAGTCCAGCGCCAGAGTCCCGAAGGTCGTGTGGCCTCTGCAGGACCAGGAGACATTGAGGAGACAGGTATTGATAACCTCGCTCAAAGGGCCATGTCTCTCATGTAAGCGTACGTCTCCTCTCACAGCAGCAGTCTCACTTCCTGACGCAGCGCCGCCGCTTCATGAGTGCCGACAGGGAGCGAGTGAAACAGAGCAAGCAGCACAGGAAACACCTGAAGAAGACTGACAGGTGACCCAGACAAAACATTAGGCACACCCAGTCCGCGCCACTACAAGATAATCAGCCGTGATCGACAATAGCAGTAAAATAACACAATAATCGCTTTTTATTGCTGTGCTTGCCTTGCACATTGGAAGAAGCGTTGCAAGGACAGCAGAGACAGGAAGTGTCAGTAAAGAGACCACTACTCTGCTTGGTTATAACCAGTGTTGGGTTAGTTACTGAAAACCAGTAACTAGTTAGTTCCTAGTTACTTTATTTCAAAAGTAACTCAGTTACTTACACCAAAAAGTCATGCGTTACTGTGAAAAGTAACTAGTTCCTTTTTTTTTTTTTTAAGGCCCCATGAATGCCCTTTTAGTCATCATTTCAGTACTGTTATTGCACTGGAGAATAATACAATCTGTTGATCAACTTGACATGCATTTGCATCACTGAACTCTGCGTAGCAATGTGGTCTACCTACAACACACAAAGATATGTTTCAAAGGGCCGATTTATTTCAGGCCAGAACAAATTGACAAAACTATTTTAAATAGCTGCAACATAACATACATAAGTAACAAACAGCATAATAACAATATAGCTGTAAACCTGGCTTCACCCAAGGAAGGCACACATAACATACACAAAGCCTAACCAGGCATTTTTTTTCTCTCAAGGAATTCGGAAATAAAATCATGTCTTCATGAGATCAACACTGTACTGAAGCCCAGAACACTCTCCGCGTTTCCCCAGTTTTAGTTTAGAGTAGGGCTGCAACAACTAATCGATTAAATCGATTATAAAAATAGTTGCCGATTAATTTAGTCATCGATTCGTTGGATGTATGCTATGCGCATGCGCACAGGCTACGTTTTTTTTTTTTTTTTTACTTTTTTTATTTATAAATGCAACATTTACAAACAGCTGAGAAACAATAATCAAAATAATAGGGGTGTAACGGTACGTGTATTTGTATCGAACCGTTTCGGTACGGGGGTTTCGTTTCGGTGCGGAGGTGTGCCGAACGAGTTTCCACACGGACATATTAAGTAGCGTACTGCACGTTGTGTAAACAATACTCAAAATGCCGGACATTTGAGGCATTTGAAAAACTCTGCCCTGACAGCTCCGCAAAAGAGGAAATGTCCGGTGAAAAGAGGACGTATGGTCAGTCTATCGTAGTCCGTTAGCTACTAGCATGATAGCAAAAGAGGACATGTCCGGTGATAGCATGCTAGCAGCGACCGAGCTCGGTCCTGACCATACGTCCTCTTTTCACCGGACATGTCGTCTTTTGCGGGGCTGTCGGGCGGTGTTTCTTAAATGCCTCAAATGTCCGGCATTTTGAGTTATGGTTGCGTGTATTTTCAATGTACGTTCAGGGTTAAGAAGGTTAAAAACACAACAAGTTGTGCGCGCAGCAGCATTCGTAAGGGAGGAAAGAGACAGAGAGAGCGAGAGAGTTGTGTTAAACGTGCATGCGTCGTCAGGCTCTGCTTTTTATCGATAGATTTATCGATTTAATTTGTTATTATCTATAGAAGGGGTGTCAAAAGTGTGCATTTTTGTAACATTTTCCTTGTTTTATTTGGCAAGTTGAAAGAACATGGCGCCAGTATGCTGTTTTTTTCCAATAAAATACTGGAAACGATAGAAATGTAGTTTGTCTCTTTTATCCGATTATTAATCGATTAATCGAAGTAATAATAGACAGATTAATCGATTGTCAAATTAATCGTTAGTTGCAGCCCTAGTTTAGAGATAAGGAAAGATTGGCCTGGCCCACTAGGATCCCTCTTTATGTTTGTGAACTTTATAGTCTATACATTTAGAGTGATGTCATAATCAAACACTCTAGAAGTCTAGAATGAAAGAGTATATAAGAGAATTGACAGAGTGTGTACTTTCAGTGATGAATGATGAGCAGAGGCAGAGTTTGGAGTGTTTTCTTTAGCTCGCTTTCCATGTTTATGGACTCACTGTCCACTGTGTCCAGCTGCCTGAAATCGGGTGACTCCACTGTAGAAGTAGCCTGCATGTCTTCTAGCACATACGCTGCAATGGCTCTTATCAATGTTGTCCTGGCTAGCAGTCCCTCCGTTAAAATCCAGCAGCTATTGGAGGTGGAGATGAAGTGTGTCTCTCTTTACTAGCTTCGTCGAAGCATGTTGCTTTTGTAGCTGTTTCAGCAGATTTGAATTGCCGTTTTGGGCAGTAGATAGGATCTTTGATCCAAGACAACTTACATTTAACTAAAATGTTCTTTTCTTTGTGCTCGACAAAAGAAAAGTAGTGAGAATATCTCCATGTTAAGAAACTCGACTTCCGGCTCCGCCATGATGTAAACACAGACCCCCGCCCACCCACCCACACAGAGCGCGCCTCTTCTTTTCCTTGTGACACAGAAGGACCGCAGCGCTGCAATAAAACACACTCAGATCTTCTCGATACTACATAAAAAATAACGCAGTAACGCATCATGTAGTAACGGTAACTGAGTTACTGAATATAAAAATAACACGTTAGACTACTAGTTACCGCCGAAAATAACGGCGTTACAGTAATAGTTAGTCCCAATACTGGTTATAACTAAGCCAAAATGCATCCGTTCTCCCTTTTCTGTCTACACACTGTCTGCCTGTAAGTACTCCGTGATTGTGTGCCGCCGAACATGCTCGTCTGCTCGTAAACCACGATATAGTACCGAAAATGATACATTAATATCGCGGTACTATACTAATACCGGTATACCTTAGTGTGTGTGTGCGTGTGTGTGTGTGACACACCTTCTCATTCAATGCGTTTTCTTTATTTTCATGACTATTTAGATTGTCACTGAAGGCATCAAAACTATGAATGAACACATGTGGAGTTATGTACTTAACAAAAAAAGGTGAAATAACTGAAAACATGTTTTATATTCTAGTTTCTTCAAAATAGCCACCCTTTGCTCTGATTACTGCTTTGCACACTCTTGGCATTCTCTCGATGAGCTTCAAGCACACCTGTAGATTCCTAATGAAGCCTTTAGCTTGATGCTCCTCTACTTTCTCATGGCTCCGCTTGCTTCGGCAACAACAAACAAACTCCAGACGCTCCTCTTTGTTTTGTATCGTTTACTTAATTCAAAAACGTAAAACAATAACGATGTGGGAACAAATGAATGGCAAAATAAAGCGAGTTTGTTACGGCAAGAACGAGTTAGAAAAAGTAAGAGTAAGAAAAAGTAAGAGTGAGGTCAACAAACTGGCTCAATTCCCCCACACCTGACTGCCATTACCCATAATGCACTCAGTCCAAAAACCAACCAACCACACAGATCCTTCCGCCATATATGCAATCAAACAGTTACGTCATCAAATTTAGACAAATGTAATAATTACAAATAAAGTGTACCTTATATTTATTCTAAGCATGCAAATATATACATTTTCGTATTATGCAAATAAAGTAAATAGTCCCATTTTGGCTGAATAAACATAAAGCACTAGAGATGCGCGGATAGGCAATTATTTCATCCGCAACCGCATCAGAAAGTCGTCAACCATCCGCCATCCACCCGATGTAACATTTGATCAGAACCGCACCCACCCGCTCCCGCCCGTTGTTATATATCTAATATAGACGATGCAAGGCATTAGTGAGGTTATAAAGCTTTTGCCTGTTAAAGAAAGGAGACTGATCCAATGCAGCACAGACATTCGCGTGCCACGCTGTCACGACCCAGACGCACACCAGTGCGCAATCATATGGGAGCCGCGCTGAGCGCACCTCCAAGCGCGTCTCGCTGCAGGCGACGGCCGGGTATATGGGCCCGACGCTCCAGCGCCATCCATTTTCAGGGCTAGTTGATTCGGCAGGTGTGTTGTTACACACTCCTTAGCGGGTTCCAACTTCCATGGCCACCGTCCTAGCTGCTGTCTATATCAACCAGGGTGAGCCCCACCCCTTTCGTGAGCGCACTGCGCGCGGAGTGACCCCTGTTACGCGCCCCCGGCAACAGGGGTGGCGGGCAGGTAAGCTGCGCGGGCGGAGCGCGCGGAGTGACCCCTGTTACGAGCCCCCGGCCACGGGGGTGGCGGGCAGGTAAGCTGCTTACCTGCTGCGCGTGACGCCGGCCGCGGCGAAGGCGGACGAGGCGGGGTGGTGACCCTGGACGTGCGTCGGGCCCTTCTCGCGGATCGCCTCAGCTACGGCTCCCGGTGGGGCCCTCTCGGGGGAAGGAGGCCTCGGTCCCGGGCCTCGGTCCCGGACCCCGGCGAGGCGTCCCTTTTCCGCTCCGTAAAAGTGTCCATCTTTTTTTTTTTCTTCTTCTGTTGTGGCATATGCAGCAGGTGCCTGCTCGTTTTTTGTATGTGGGTAACAACATTTAACTATGTATATATATTTCCGAATTGGTTTAACTGCCACCCGCCTGAATCTATTTAAAATCTAATTTTTTTTTTTATTTCAACCGCCCGACCCGACCCGCGGATAAAATCTAATTTTTTTTCATTTCATCCGCCCGATCCTCGGATAATCCGCGGACTCCGCGGTTGTGCCCGCAAACCGCGCATCTCTATAAAGCACCTTCCATAAAAATGTAAATTAACTTAAACAGCATTTAGGCCCCTACAACACCTGTGAAGTGAAAACCATTTCAGGTGACTACCTCTTGAAGCTCATCGAGAGAATGCCAAGATTTGATTGCTCAAATTCAAATATGGTTTTTTTTTGTGTGCACAGTTAACTATCATATATATATATTGGGGATGGCGTGGCGAAGTTGGGAGAGTGGCCGTGCCAGCAATCTGAGGGTTACTGGTTCAATCCCCACCTTCTACCATCCTTGTCACGTCCGTTGTGTCCTTGAGCAAGACACTTCACCCTTGCTCCTGATGGGCCTGGTTAGCGCCCAGCTCCCGCCATCAGTGTGTGAATGGGTGAATGTGGAAAATAGTGTCAAAGCGCTTTGAGTTCCTTAAAAAAAAGGTAGAAAAGCGCTATACGAGTACGACCCATTTACCATTTACCATATCAGTCGAAAGCTGATTTTGCATAGCCTCCGGTCAAATGTTTGCGTCTTTTTTTTCCCCCTCAAAGGTTGAAAGCGGGGAAGGAGAAGGCTCGCCTGGAAGAGGAGCGTCGGCTGGAGCGAACGCGGCAGCTCACTCAGGTCAGACAGCGGTTGGAGGAGAGAGAGGTGCTCATTCTGGAGCGCCTCAAGCTGGAGGAGGAGGAGAGAGCCGCCGAGGTGGAAAGAAGGAAAAGGCCGGAGAAGAGCAAAGTAACCACCAGGTGATCTGAAGAGTTGAATTATATTTTCTCCTAATTCGAAGCCGCTGCTACACTGAATGTTGCCTTAGTACGTGTGATACTTCATCACTTGTTTGTGCGCAGGTATGTGGAGGCCTTGAGGGCGCAATTGAAGCAGAAAATGTCCAACAAGAAGCTGGACTTTCCTCCCCTTTGCTGCTGCGCGTCCTCCTTCTGGGACTCGCACCCGGACTCCTGCGCCAACAACTGCATCTTCCACAACAATCCTAAAGGTACAGACGGTCGCTTAAAGGGGAACTGCACTTTTTGGGGAATTTTGCCTATCATTCACAATCTTTAAGTAAGAGAAGCACATATATATTTAAAAAAAAATGTATGCATTCTTAAATCGTAAAATAAATGCGATCAGACATTCGCTTACAATCATACTTGCCAACCCTCCTGGATTATCCAGGAGACTCCCGAAATTCAGCGCCTCTCCCGAAAACCTCCCGGGACAAATTTTCTCCCGAAAACCTCCCGAAATTCAGGCGGACTCAGGTCCATGAGGACCTGAGTCCGCTAACCCACAACATAAACAGCATATCTGCCCAATAACGTTATAACTGTAGAATGATGGAGGGCGAGTTCTTGGTTTCTTATGTGGGTTTATTGTTAGGCAGTTTCATTAACGTCCTCCCAGCGCAGCAACAACACACAACAGCAGTCACGTTTTTGTATACCGTAAAGCAGTTCGTCTGCCGTAAACAGCAATGTTGTGACACTCTTAAACAGGACAATACTGCCATCTAGTGCATTTGATGAAAGCACTTTTGTGCGTGCCACACAGAATGCATCATCAGAGTTGTTCAGCATGGTTCGAAAAATAGTGACAGAGAATAGAACAAGGATGGACAATTCAATCCTTAACTCAACAATGAGTAGATGAGTGTTATGTGTGTGTATATGTGTAAATAAATGAACACTGAAATTCAAGTATTTATTTTATATATATATATATATATATATATATATATATATAATCTATGAAATACTATTCTAGCTGTAAATATACTCCTCCCCTTTTAGCCACGCCCCGGTCCCACCCCGACCACGCCCACCCCCACCCCCCGAAATCGGAGGTCTCAAGGTTGGCAAGTATGCTTACAATGGAGCCTATGAGAGTCTATAAATCGCTTAAAAAATATCCATAAACCTCCATCAAGGTTTTACATACACACTGTTAGTACCGGTATATATGTAATGTAGTAACGGGCACATTTATAATAACATGTAATGTTTACGTATTTTGATCATTTTAAGCATGTGCGGCACATTAATTTCACATATGGTAAATGATACCGGTAAATACTTGTATAGTGCTTTTCTACCTTCAAGGTACTCAAAGCGCTTTGACACTATTTCCACATTCACCCATTCACACACCCATTCACACACTGATGGCGGGAGCTGCCATGCAAGGCCCTAACCATGACCCATCAGGAGCAAGGGTGAAGTGTCTTGCTCAAGGACACAACGGACGTGACGAAGTTGATAGAAGGTGGGGATTGAACCAGGAACCCTCAGGTTGCTGGCACGGCCACTCTCCCAACTGCGCCACGCCGCCCCCATGCATCACAACGTTTGCTTTTTCTTCAACAACCTCACTGATTTTTACTCACCCCAGACTTCATGAGTGCCAACAGACATAATAAAACATCACTTACTGTACATTGTCTGCTGTCTCTGGGATGGATGTTATATTCCTGTTTAGATGAAGAATGACTCGTATTCCTCGCAAAGAAAAAAGGGGGGGTGGAACCAAGCGTCTTTTCGTGTCTTTCTCGACATTTCTGGGTCTAAATTGGATGCCAAAGTTGACCAACTCGTCAGATTATGTCCTCATCCGTCTTCTTTCAAGATAAGAGGCATTAATGATCTAGAATAAACTTTCATGAGCTCCGAGGCGTGAAAGCAGCTCACCCGCCGATGATGTCAATATAGCAGCACAAGCTAGTTACCTCTCTGTGATCAAGGCCCCTCTAGAAATAGTTTGTGTGTTTTAGCGCTAATAATAATATCACTCATACTTGGTTAATATTCAGGTCCCAAAATGTACATGGAGTATTGTTGGCGCTTTTTGGTTGTTTGGAGGGCTTTATTAGCGGAATAGAGGACCTCCCTTTGACTCCATTGTAAGAGGACTTTTATTTACGAATTAGATAGAATGCATTAAAAAAATACATCCGTCTTCTTCTCTCTCATACTAATTGTGAATGATAGGGAAAATTCCCCCGAAAAGTTCAGTTGCCCTCTTAAATTGCCTGAAAAAGCTCACGTGGCTAAAAGCATGTCTGTGTTCACAGAGTACGCACAGGCCTTACATTCCGCAGTGTTGACTCTGGACTTATAGTGACCAGAGACGAAGACCATTCTTTGAGATCACTAAAGACTGCAGTGTGTCTGATGACCTGGAGGGGGCGACACCCGCAGTCACCTGTAATGCTTGAAAGAAATGGATAGTTTTGGAATAATCCTGTGAGGTGACGTTAACACAATCAAGGTTTTTTTTTTTTAGTAAAATGATGACTTTTCTGAATAGTAAATTGGCTTTTATTAGTTATTTAATGATAAAGTGTGACTTTATGTAATTATGGAATAATACATGCATGAAAGGTGGGCCGTCTTTATTAAATAGTCCTTAAAGTTTGCTGTAAGAATAATCATAATAATAATATGTGGGCCATTCCACCAAATCAGTGTCATTAGCATGTTGTAATTATTTCAAAATAAACTTACTTTTCTGTCTTTTTTTAACTCTAAATCTGATCAATCAATTGGACTACTCCAATAGCTATTGTGTATATTTTATATTGTTTTGTGTAATAAACGTGTATTTATTAAAACAAGGTTTCTGAGCCACATTGACTCGTTTGAGTCACAGGAGTGAGATTTTAGTGTACATGAAGGTAGCCACTTGACATTTACCGTATACTAAACACATGACAGTGATTCATCATAAAACATTTTTGTTAAAAATAATCTTCAAAAGAAATACATTGAGTAACAGGACTTATGTAATTGGGATTTGTTAGATAATATAATATAGCAGTGTATATTATATACTGTATATATAATATGTAAATATTACATATATTTTATATTGCTACTATGGTACATTTTAGTGTACTTTATGCCTTTTTGTTTTCACCCTCTTTTTATGCCCTTGTGTGCATTAATTATCCTTTCCATCCTTATCCTTCTCATCCTTTGTAACTGAGCTACTGTGTGGAACAGTTTCTCTTGTGGATCATTAAAGTTTGTCTAAGGACTGAGTAGAGATTTGAACCCTCAGTCATAGTGAAAATATGGAAGATACATTAAAAAATTTTTTAGTGAACTTTTGTTCTTGTCATGACCTGCAGAGGATGTGTAAACTTGCAACTTCCTGTGGATCATGTAAAATATTCAATTTTTAAAAAATGTCTTATAGTAACAGGACTGAATGAAAAAAATGTTTTCAACTTCAAGAAAAGTATAGTTGGGCTAGCCAAAGGAACAACACACATACACAAAAAAAACTTTTATGATCAAGTCTAATTTTAGAAATATTTGTTCCTATTTCAATGTTGTCTGAATTATATAACAGTGTTCATTCAGATCAAGGCACAGAACACTTTCTTTCATAAACAATATATTTACAGTTCATAAATATATGTATATAATATGTACATACTACATAGTACATCTTCTGGCAAAAAATATGGAAGCATCAGACTTGAAGGATATTCATTCAGTTGTTTCATTTTGTATTAAAATAAAAGCACATAACGTTCTGGCTTTAAGAAACATTAAAAGAAATCCAAAAAATGAATTGTGGTAGTAGCATTTTGATTTTGGATCAAGCAGAGTGACAAAATGATGGAATCCCCCTGAGAAGTTTTATTTTTAGAGAGAACACCAGTGTCAGATTAAATGCGTTCATTAGTCTGCAGTTGAAAAGGAGAGCTGTTGTAGCAGGTGGATTGACATGAATCATTGCTCCAACACGACAGGTTTTAGTTGAAACAAAGCAGAGAAGAAGTGTGTGTAAAATGTGTACCAAGTATAAACTAAATGGAAAAGTTATAAAAGGCAAATATACTGGAAAACATCAGAAAACTTTAAAGCAATAGGTCTTGAAAACAGAAAATGCACTGCAAAACAAAAGAACAAATGGGCTGAAGTCACCATCTGTGAGTGAACTGAAAGAAAGCGTCTGTAGGAAATGAAAAGCTAAACGAAAGCCGTCATTAATATCTAAACATAAAAAACAAGGTCCCAGTGGGCTAAGGAAAAGCAATGGTGAAGACATATTCAGTGATGAATGCTGAATCTGCATTGGGCAAGGTGATGATGCTGGAACGGTGGTTTGGTTTTTGTACCAATGACATTTATGAAGACGACTGCCTGAAGAAACGTGCACATTTCCGCAGTCACTGATGATATAGGGCAGTGGTTCTCAACCTTTTTTCAGTGATGTACCCCCTGTGAATTTTTTTTTAATTCAAGTACCCCCTAATCAGAGCAAAGCATTTTTGGTTGAAAATAAGAGATACAGAAGTACAATACAGCACTATGTCATCAGTTTCTAATTTATTAAATTGTATAACAGTGCAAAATATTGCTCATTTGTAGTGGTCTTTCTTGAACTATTTGGAAATAAAGAAAAAAAATATACCGGTAACTAAAAACTTGTTGAAAAATAAACAAGTGATTCAATTATAAATAAATATTTCTACACATAGAAGTAATCATCAACTTAAAGTGCCCTCTTTGGGGATTGTAATAGAGATCCATCTGGATTCATGAACTTAATTCTAAACATTTCTTCACAAAGAAAAAATCTTTAACATCAATATTTATGGAACATGTCCACAAAAAATCTAGCTGTCAACACTGAATATTGCATTGTTGCATTGTAATGAATGGAATAGCCTACTTGATTTGATGTTCAGTTTATGAACTTACATTCATATTTTGTTGAAGTATTATTCAATAAATATATTTATAAAGGATTTTTGAATTGTTGCTATTTTTAGAATATTTAAAAAAAATCTCACGTACCCCTTGGCATACCTTCAAGTACCCCCAGGGGTACGCGTACCCCCATTTGAGAACCACTGATATAGAGCTACTTGTCAGGTAATGATGGCTGTCATTCATCTTCAATAAATGCACAAATTTACAAAACACAAAACCAGTGAAGTTGGCACGTTGTGTAATTTGTAAATAAAAACCGAATACAATGATTTGCAAATCCTTTTTAACCTACGGTATATTCAACTGAATAAACTGCAAAGACAAGATATTTAATGTTCGAACTGAGAAACTTCCTTTTTTTTTGTTGCAAATAATCATTAACTTAGAATTTAATGGCAGCAACACATTGCAAAAAAAATTGTCACAGGGGCATTTTTACCACTGTGTTACATAACCTTCACAGATGTGTAAGTTACCCATGTCTTGTGCACTAATACACCCCCATACCATCACAGATGCTGGCTTTTCAACTTTGCGCCTATAAAACCCCGGATGGTTCTTTTCATCTTTGTCCCGGAGGACACAACGTACACAGTTTCCAAAAACAATTTGAAATGTGGAATCCTTAGACCACAGAACACTTTTCCACTTTGCATCAGTCCATCTTAGATGAGTTCAGGCCCAGCGAAGCCGGCAGCGTTTCTGGGTGTTGTTGATAAATGGCTTTGGTTATGCATAGTAGAGTTTTAACTTACACTTACAGATGTAGCAATGAACGGTAGTTACTGACAGTGGTTTTCTGAAGTGTTCCTGAGCCCATGTGGTGATATCCTTTACACACTGATGTCGCTTTTTCATGCAGTACCGCCTGAGGGATCGAAGGTCACTGGCATTCAATGTTGGTTTCCAGCCTTGCTGCTTACCTGCAGTGATTTCTCCAGATTCCCTGAACCCTTTGATGATATTACGGACCGTAGATGGTGAAATCCCTAAATTCCTTGCAATAGCTCGTTGTGAAATGTTGTTCTTAAACAATTTGTGCCAACTTCACTGGTTTTGGGTTTTGTAAATTGTCTCCTCTTCCGTCCAAAGAAAGGATGAAATAACATGATGATGCTTTTTGCCACAGCGCCACAAGTAAAAACGTTCCTTGGAGAAACATAAGGTCAATGTCATGGCCTGCAAACAGTAAGATGTGAGGTGGAAATAGAAGAACATGGTGGATGGCAAGACTCCAACCTGCAAAGCTTATCTGATAACAGCAATCTGGGAAAGTTGGAGCAAGGTTGACGAAGAGTCCATAATTTTTTCCTCAGAATTGAGTGATACAATTTTTTATTTGTCACTCTTCTTGATCTAAAAATGAAACTGTTACTGACTAGCACAATTTCTTCTCTTGATCTCTTTTAGTGTTTCTTAAAGGGGAACTGCACATTTTGGGGGGAATTTTGGCAATCATTCACAATTCTTATGTAAGACAAGAATAAACACTAGCAAAAGTCAGCTAACAATGCAGCCAGTGGAATTCGCTCTGTTCCTACTATAAAGTGCTCTAAAAAAAATCCAAAAACCTCTCATTTTATATACACGCTGTAAGTATATTTGTAATGTAGTAAAAGGCACAGTCAAAAAAACTCATTTTAAGCATACAGGGGCATATTACGTTTGCTTTTCCCTTCCACAACAAACCTACTAATCGTGGCAGACTTCACGAGAGACGACAAAGACTACTTTGGGACAAATGATGAGCCAGAAACTTATATTTTTGAGCCCGAATATAAGGAGGATGAGCTACACGGTTTAAAAGCTGTGTGCTAAACAGATCCAGCTTATATGAAACACTAAGCATCATGTAGCAGTATTGCTAAGTGCTAAACAAGAAATAAAGTCGACAAACATAATAAAACAACCACTTACTCTACAATGTGTGCTCTCACTGGGATGCCGACTGATGGGATGTTTATATATTCCCGTTTAGATGAAGAATTAATCATCCTCACGCAGTTAAAAAAAAAAAAAGTGTCTTTCTCACTAAGTTGGATGTCAAAGTTGATCACCTTTTTGGTTTATGTCCACAACCTTGAGAGGCATAATTTATCATCTAGAGCTTTCACCAACTCAGAGGCGATGACTGGCTCAATATGTCAAAAGCTCTCGGCGCCGTTAAAAATAGTTTGTCTGCGTTAGCGCTTATAATAACAATATTTTTAATTTTCCTGAGGGAACTCTCCTGAAGGAATCAATAAAGTACTATCTGTCTATCTGTCTATCTATCCATCTATCTATCTATCTATCTATCTATCTATCTATCTATCTATCTAATATGGCTAATACTTTGTTAATATTCAGGTCATGAGATGTAAATGAAGTATTGTTGACTTTATGGGCGGAATAGTGTAATCCCACTATCTTGCATTGTTAGCTACATCATACTTGCCGTATTTTACGACTTAGAATGCATTAAGAAAGAAAAACATCTAACATTTCGACGTTATTTGAATTCATCTTTACAATTGTATTTATTCAGATCAAGGCACAGAATACTTTGTTTCATAAACAATTGGCATAATTTATCATCTCGATCTTTCACCAAATCAGAGGTTATGACTCAATATGTCAATAGTTAGCTCTCTGTGGTCACGCCGCCGTTAAAAATAGTTTGTCTGCGTTACCGCTTATAATAATATCGCTAATACTTTGTTAATATTCAGGTCATAAGATGTAAATGGAGTATTGTTGACTTTATGAGCGGAATAGTGTACTCCCACTATCTTGCATTGTTAGCTACCTCGTACTTGCCGTATTTTACGACTTAGAATTAGGGATGTCCGATAATGGCTTTTTGCCGATATCCGATATTGTCCAACCGATACCGATATCAACCGATACCGATATATACAGTCGTGGAATATTAAGCCTAATTTGGACAACCAGGTTTGGTGAAGATAAGGTCCGTTTAAAAAAAAAATAAAAAAAAATAAATAAGATAAATAAATTTAAAAAAAATTCTTGAATAAAAAAAAAGTAAAACAATATAAA
This sequence comes from Nerophis lumbriciformis, assembly GCF_033978685.3. Classification (NCBI taxonomy): domain Eukaryota; kingdom Metazoa; phylum Chordata; class Actinopteri; order Syngnathiformes; family Syngnathidae; genus Nerophis; species Nerophis lumbriciformis. Next base: position 47,443,462 of record NC_084556.2, read on the forward strand.
AACAGTTACATAGAAACTAGTAATTAATGAAAATGAGTCAAATTAACTGTTAAAGGTTAGTACTATTAGTGGACCAGCAGCACGCACAATCATGTGTGCTTACGGACTGTATCCCTTGCAGACTGTATTGATATATATTGATTTATTGTTAATATTAATAACTGTATCCCTTGCAGACTGTATTGATATATATTGATTTATTGTTAATATTAATAACTGTATCCCTTGCAGACTGTATTGATCTATATTTATATATAATGTAGGAACCAGAATATTAATAACAGAAGGAAACAACCCTTTTGTGTGAATGAGTGTGAATGGGGGAGGGAGGTTTTTTGGGTTGGTGCACTAATTGTAAGTGTATCTTGTGTTTTTTATGTTGATTTAATAAAAAATAAAATTAAAAAAACGATACTGATAATTAAAAAAAATGATACCGATCATTTCCTATATTACATTTTAAAGCATTTATCGGCCGATAATATCGGCAGGCCGATATGATTGGACATCTCTACTTAGAATGCATTAAACAAGAAAAAAAAATCTGTATTCTTGTCTTATATAAGGATTGTGAAAGATAGGAAAAATGACACAAAAGCGCAGTTCCCCATTAAAGCCAAAAAGCTGTCATGTAAAATGAGTATAGTTTTGTGTCGTGCCTGTTATTTGCTTTTTTTCCCTACAACATTAAACAATTAAATGATCCTCCAAGTGTGCTGATTGCATCATATTGGCCAAAGGTACGTGTGTGTCCAGTCTTACACAACGAGCCATATTGATTTATTCATTTGAAGTTGTAATTGGTCATTAGATTGGATAGTTATCACAACAAAACTAAATATATTTTTGATGTATTTTATCAGAAATATTTCTGTTTTCCGAGTCGCCTGACACGCACCTCGGCTACTTCCTGTTCAGTGACGTCACTGGGCACTGATCACATGGGCACCGAAACGCTCCGTCTGGAAAAATTTGTGGAATAACGAAGTCATTGCTAATAATAACTGCGGCACAACACTTCGTATTCACGTCGGACGTCTGTGGGTGGTTTTTTATCTTCCCCTCCCGTCGAAGGCTGACTCTCCCGGCTTCATATATAAGCTAAATGTGTCCACCATGGAGGACCTGTGGATATTTACGGACCGTGTTTCCCACCAGGAAGCCCCGCAGCCGCCACTGTGCGCCGGCAGCAGTTAGCAAATGTTGATTTATTTCTAAACCTCAGCCTTCATATTCAATTTTGTCGGAGGAGCGGAACAAGTAAGCACATTTCTGTTGAACAATCCCAAGTTGTTGTTTTTTAATGACCGTAACAACACGCTTGTAATCAGCAGCGACAAAGGGTGCCTTCAGGGTCTGTTATGCGAGACGACATGTCCGGAACAAGACTGTGATTGTTGGTTTTATCTGGCCTGAAAGAGATTTGTTTTAATCCACCATGAAGTCGTCCCTGGCCCCCGGAATACGGCTTATCACGTCCTTTTCCCGGGACAGCTGGTGAGTTTCATGCTTCCTATTGTTCTCCACACTTGTGGAGTGTCAGTGAACGCAACAGTCGTCCCCAAACTGAGAGAGCCGACAAGCTCGCCTTATCAGCCCATTAACAAACCACATCAATACGTTATCCAAATATTATATACCTCATATATTTCAGTAATGATACTTATTTCGTTTTTAACAATAAAGTTCCATTCTATTATAAAGACTGTCTGTTCTGCCGCTGCGTTTTTACGTGAGCCTGCATCGCACCAAACTCCATTTAAAAAACGGCTGTTTCCTCGCTTCCTCCCGTATCGACGCAGATTTGACCTTTACCGGATCGATACGAATTGGAGTCGTGTAGTATTCAAGGAATCCGGTCAGAACCGGAGGCTTTCTGAAGTTATTCGTGGAACATTAAGCTCCTTATTTCGCCAGACTTCACAGAAGTCGCTGAGTTAATGAATTACAACTAGGGATGTCCGATAATGGCTTTTTGCCGATATTCCGATATTGTCCAACTCTTTAATTACCGATATCAACCGACACCGATATATACAGTCGTGTAATTAACACATTATTATGCCTAATTTGGACAACCAGGTATGGTGAAGATAAGGTCCTTCTTTTTTGTTTAAATAATAAAATAAAATAATATAAATAATTTAAAAACATTTTCTTGAATAAAAAAGAAAGTAAAACAATATAAAAAACAATTACATAGAAACTAGTAATTAATGAAAATGAGTAAAATTAACTGTTAAAGGTTAGTACTATTAGTGGACCAGCAGCACGCACAATCATGTGTGCTTACGGACTGTATCCCTTGCAGACTGTATTGATATATATTGATATATAATGTAGGAACCAGAATATTAATAACAGAAAGAAACAACCCTTTTGTGTGAATGAGTGTGAATGGGGGAGGGAGGTTTTTTGGGTTGGTGCACTAATTGTAAGTGTATCTTGTGTTTTTTATGTTGATTTAATAAATAAATAAATAAAAACAGATACCAATAATAAAAAAAACGATACCGATAATTTCCGATATTACATTTTAAAGGCCGATATTATCGGACATCTTTAATTACAACACTAAACGCTAAATTATGACTTTTTCTAATGGAGTTTCGCACTGAGAAAAACAACACATCCCCAAACACATGTAATTGTTTCTTATCTAATACAAAGACACCAGTTTGACTATTACTAAAATGCTTCTTACTATGTAGAGTAAGCAGCTTTTATTAAGTATATTTTAGAGATGTCGACAAATGCTTTAAAATGTAATATCGAAAATTATCGGTATAATTTTTTTTATTATCGGTATCATATTTTTTTGTTTTTTTATTTTTATTTTTTTATTAAATCAACATAAAAAACACAAGATACACTTACAATTAGTGCACCAACCCAAAAAAACTCCCTCCCCCATTTACACTCATTCACACAAAAGGGTTGTTTCTTTCTGTTGTTAATATTCTGGTTCCTACATTATATATCAATATATATCAATACAGTCTGCAGGGATACAGTCCGTAAGCACACATGATTGTGCGTGCTGCTGGTCCACTAATAGTACTAACCTTTAACAGTTAATTTTACTAATTTACATTAATTACTAGTTTCTATGTAACTGTTTTTATATTGTTTTACTTTCTTTTTTTATTCAAGAAAATGTTTTAAATTTATTTATCTTATTTTATTTTATACATTTTTTTAAAAAGGACCTTATCTTCACCATACCTGGTTGTCAAAATTAGGCATAATAATGTGTTAATTCCACGACTGTATATATAGCGATATCGGTTGATATCAGTATCGGTAATTAAGAGTTGGACAATATCGGATATCGGTAAAAAGCCATTATCGGACATCGCTAGTATATTTGGCATTTTACAGCCTCCCTGCAGCACATACAGTGTCAGTGTTTGATTATAACACTAATCTTATATTGACATAGCCTTCTTTAGGCAATATTTAACAGTCATAAGGTTTTTCAAGTTTGAGGCATCTCGATGTAAGAATCATGTTGGTTTAGATTAAGAAACTGGGAGCTTAAGGCAACGTTTAAAAACAAGCATAGCTGACTCTTGTTAATTGAAAGTGGCAGTGTCATGTCATAGTTTGAGTGCATGTAACAAAGTAATTAAAAGTCACATACCGTAGTTTGAGTGCATGCAACAAAATAATTAAAAGTCACATAGTTTGAGTGCATGCAACAAAATAATTAAAAGTCACATAGTTTGAGCGCATGTAATAAAATAATTAAGATAAAGTAATTAAAAGTAAAATAAATAAAAGTCACATTGAGTGCATGTAATAAAATAATGAAGATAAATGAATTAAAAGTAAAATAAATAAAAGTGACATGCTGTAGTTGGGGTGCATGTAATAAAATAAGATAAAAAATATAAAAGGAAAATGAATAAAAGTCACAAAGTTTGAGTGCATGGTTAATTAAAAGTCACATAGTTAGTATGCATGACCTAAAATAATTAATAGAATAATTAAAAGTCACAAAATAATTAAAAGTCACATAAATTGAGTGAATGTAAAAAGTAATGAACTAAAAGCCATACAGTTTGAGTGCATATAATACAATGATTAAATAAGAGTGCATGTAATACGATGACTAAATAAAAGTCACATAGTTTGAATGCATGTAATAAAATTATTAAGATAAAATAAATACAAGTCAAATAAATAATGATAGTTTGAGTGCATGTAATACAATCATTAAATAAAAGTCACATAGAGTGCATGCACTCAAATAATTATTAAGGAAAAAATAATTGATTAAAAGTCACATAAATTAAGTGCATGTAATAAAGTGAAATAATTAAAAGCCATACAGTTTGAGTGCATGTATGTAAATATTTGATAAAAGTGAAATAATTACGTCAAATAGTTTGAGTACATGTAGTAACATGTAAAATGAAAAGTCACATAGTCTGAGTGTATGTAATACAATATTTTATTCAAATACAATGACATATTAATATAGTCTGAAAGTGTGTAGTAAAATCATTAAAAGTCACATATTGAGTGCATATAAGAAAAACAAAAAGGTGCACTTGAATCAGGTTATTCATTCATTCTTGTTATTAATGAGTTCAAAGGCCTGCAATAAATCCCATCTTTGTAAGACGAAGAAGACTTCAGCTTAATCCAATCAATGTCTGCTGCCTGACAGGTACAGAGGCTTCATTCTTTTGCTCACCTTCCTCTTCTACACCGCCTACCACTTGTCACGGAAACCTATCAGCATTGTGAAGGTAACTCACCAAGTTGTGTGGGGCTCTGTGACCTTTGACCCCAGATGCACCCCATCATCTTTTCTGTTAACTTCCCGTTTTTTTTCCCCCAGAGTCAACTTCACAGAAACTGCAGTGGTCTCATCCCGCCAGCAGACTTCAACATTACCAACAATGTCACCTGGTGCAACTGGGCACCTTTTGGTAAACTAGATACTAGATACTAGATCATCTCACCTGGCTGTACATAACTAGATAATCTCACCTGGCTGTACATATCTAGATAATCTCACCTGGCTGTACATAACTAGATAATCTCACTTGACTGTACATATCTAGATAATCTCACCTGGTTGTACATAACTAGATAATTTTACCTGGCTGTACATATCTAGATAATCTCCCCTGGCTGTACATATCTAGATAATCTCCCCTGGCTGTACATAACTAGATAATCTCACCTGGCTGTACATAACTAGATAATCTCACCTGGCTGTTCATAACAAAGTGCGTCTCTCTCTGCAGACCAGGACAACTACAAAACACTCTTTGGGGCCTTGGATAATTCCTTCCTGGTGGCCTACGCCATAGGCATGTTTTTCAGGTGCCTCTCTGCACGCTTCAACAGCTTTTGTTATGTAACAACGACACATGTAACAACAACATATGTAACAACGTCACATGCAACAACAACACACGTAACAACACATGTAATAGCAAAACATGTAATAGCAAAACATGTAACAACAACACACGTAACAACACATGTAACAACAATACACATAACAACACATGTAACAACAAGACATAACGAAAACACGTTACAACGTTACAACAACACACATTACAACAACACGTGTAACAAAAACACACTTAACAAGAACATGTAAGAAAACACGTGAAAACAACCTACATAACAAAACACATAACAACACACATAACAACAACACATGTTACAACATCACACGTAACAACAACACATGTAACAATGTCACATTTGACAACAACACACGTAACAACACATGTAACAGCAACACATGTAACAACAACACATGTAACAACAACACATGTAACAACAAGACATAACGAAAGCCCGTAACAACTCGTTACAACACCCATTTCAACAACACATGTAACAAAAACACACTTAACATGTAACAAAACACGTGAAAACAACCTACATAACAAAACACATAACACATGTAACAGCAACACATGTAACAACAACACACGCAACAACACATGTAACAACAAGACATAACGAAAGCCCGTAACAACAACTCGTTACAACAACACCCATTTCAACAACACATGTAACAAAAACACACTTAACAACAACATGTAACAAAACACGTGAAAACAACCTACATAACAAAACACATAACAACAACACACATAACACATGTTACAACATCACACGTAACAACAACACATGTAACAACGTCACATGTGACAACAACACACGTAACAACACATGTAACAGCAACACATGTAACAACAACACACGCAACAACACATGTAACAACAACACATGTAACAACAAGTCATAACGAAAGCCCGTAACAACAACTCGTTACAACAACACCCATTTCAACAACACATGTAACAAAAACACACTTAACAAAACATGTAACAAAACACGTAACAACAACAACCTACATAACAGAAACACGTGTAACAACACATGTTACAACAACACTCGTAGCAACAACACAACTAACAACATCACATACAACAACAACCACATACATAATACATATAACAACACCACAAAAAAACAGCATTCATGCTTATAACACATGTAACAACAACAAATGTAAACAACAAAAGTAACAACACACAACAACAAAACATGTGACTTCAAGACATGTAACAACAACAAATGTAACTGAAAAAACTACTGATGTAAGTACACACAACAACAACCACACACGTAACAACAACAACACACATGACAATGAATGTAACAACAACAAACATTACACATGTTCTAACACGTAACAACACACATGACACATGTAACAACTCACGTAACAACACATGTAACAACAACACTCATGACTAACACATGTAACAACAACACATATAGACAACAACAAAAGTAACAACTACAACACACATTACAACAACACGTGTCTACAACCAACATAACCACAGTACATGTAAACAGCAAAAGTAACAATTGCACACATAACAACAACCGCATACACAACAAGACAATAACACACGTGACTACAAGACATGTAACAACAGCAAATGTAACTACAACACATGTAAACAACAACAAATGTAACAACACACAACAACAGCCACACGCGTAACAACAACAACAACATACATAACAACGCATGTAACAACAAACATAACACATGTAATAACACACGTAACAAGAACACACTTAACAGCAACACATGTAAAAACAACTACAAAAGACATTACGACACACAACAACAATAACACACATAACAAATATTACAGACAATTACAACAACACACGTTACAACAACGCACTTAACAACACTACATTAACAACAGAGCTAAGAACAACACACGTAATAACAACACACGTAATAACACACGTAACAACAACACATGTAACAACAGACATTACAACAACACACGTAACGACAGGCATTACAAGAACACACGTAACAACAACGCACTTAACAACACCATGTGTAACAACAGAGCTTACAACAACACACGTGACATCAACAAAAACACACGTAACAACAACACATGTAACAACAGACATTATAACACACGTAACAACAACGTACGTAACAACACCACATGTAACAACAGACATTACAACAACACACGTAACGACAGGCATTACAACTACACACGTAACAACAACGCGCTTAACAACAGCACGTGTAACAACAGAGCTTACAACAACACACGTAACATAACAAAAACACACGTAACAACAACGCATGTAACAACAGACATTACAACGGCACACGTAACAACATGCGTAACGACAACGTACGTAACGACACCACATGTAACAACAGACATTTCGACAACACACGTAACAACACCACATGTAACAACAGAGCTTACAACAACACACGTAACAACAACACATGTAACAACAGACATTACAACAACACACGTAGCAACGTACGTAACAACAACGTACGTAACGACAACATACGTAACAACACATGTAACAACAGACATAACAACAACACACGTAACAACAATAACAATGTGTGTAATGTTTGCTGTCGGTGTGGTCCTAGCGGGATGTTTGGCGAGCGCCTGCCATTGCGCTACTACCTGAGTTTCGGCATGCTGATGAGCGGCGTGTTCACTTGCTTGTTGGGTCTGGGATTCTACTGGAACATTCACTCCTTCGGCTACTACGCCTCCATCCAGGTACGCCCGCAGCCTGCATGCCGCTCACCTGATTACGTGTTGTTTTCTCGTTGACAGTTTCAAGCTGTCACGGTCACATGTCACCAGCTGACCCACAGCTGTGTCACATGACCGCAGCCATAAAGAGTCCTGCTTGTCTCACTGTCGCCCCCTGCAGGTGATGAACGGCCTGATGCAGACGACTGGCTGGCCTGCTGTGGTGGCGTGTGTCGGCAACTGGTTTGGAAAGGGGAAGTGAGTAGCGCACCTCTGCTGAATCTGCTGCTTTTTTTGCTTTTAAGCATCTTTTCTACCGAGTGGTTTCGTCTTCACATCCTGAACACGTTTTTGTATTTCTTTATTTGATAGAGACATTGCGCAACACATATTACACAGACCAGATATAGCTACAAGCTCTTTTTTACGTCGTTTCCTTTTCATAGTTCAACATGCTCATCATGTCTTCTCGAGATTGATCACCACCAAACATTGAACAATTAGCTGAGTCAGCACTCGGGTGACTCAAAGCCAGAGAGGAACTTCTCCAAGTCAGTTTGGACTGTCCAAAGGTCATAATTCCTGAAAGCATCTTCTTTGATAAACAACATTTTAAGTGTCTATTTTGACAACGTGACTCTCAAGCAGCCAGAAGTTGGCGTTGCTGCACATTTATTACATTTCACACCCAATTTCACCTCCTATTCTGATTTCTAAACAGTCAAAATGGCCGTTTTCGTTCCTTACTTCCTATATTTATGCAAAGATGAAGACATTCACACTACTAATCCATCCACAACAAACATCATACAACAACGTAATAGATGTCATATATCACATACAACAATATATTAAATATAATTTGTCACATACAACACTTTATAGGTGTCTTTATCATGTACAACCATATAATAAATGTAATTTATTACATACATCAGTATAATAAATATTATTTATCACATACAACAATGTTATAGATGTCATATATCATGTACAACAATATAATAAATATAATTTATTACATACAACAGTATAATAACTATCATCTATCACATACAACAACGATAAAGCTGTCATATAATGTACAATATAATAAATATAATTTATTACAAACAACAATATAATACCATTTGTCACATACAACACGATAATAAATATAATTTATCACATACAATGATGTAATAGATGTCATATATCACTTACAACAATGTTATAGATGTCATATATCACATACAACAACGTAAAGGATGTCATATATCGTATACAACAATATAATAAATGTCATATATCACATACAACGTAATAGATGTCATATCATGTACAGCAGCGTAATATATGTCATATTTCATGTAGAACAATATAATACATATTATTTATAACAACAACAACTATAAAGATGTCCTATATCATGTACAACAATATAATAAATATAATTTATTATATATACATATATATACAACAATATAAAAAATACCATTTGTCACATACAACAATATAATAAATATTTGTCACATACAATGATGTAATAGATGTCATATATCACTTACAACAACATTATAGATGTTATATATCACATACAACAATGCAATAAATGTCTTATACCACATACAAAATGTAAAAGATGTCATATATCACATACAACAACAATATAATGAATATAATTGATCACATACAACAACATAATAGATGTCATATATCACATACAACAACATAACAGATGTCATATATCACATACAACAACGTAGAGGATGTCGTATATCACATACAACTACATAATAGATGTCATATATCACAACAATGAAAAGGTTTTCATATATAACAACAACTTAAAAGATGTCATATATCACAACAACATAATATATGTCATACATCACATAAAACAACGTAATAGATGTCATGTATCACATACAACAACATAATAGATGTCATATATCACAGACAACGACGTAAAGGATGTTGTATGTCACATACAACAACAAAAAAGAGGTCATATATCACAAGAACAACGAAAAAGATTAGATGTATCACAACAACGTAAAGGACGTCGCATATCACATACAACAACATAACAAATGTCATATATCACGTACAACAACATAATAGATGTCATATATCACATACAACAATATAATAGATGTCATATCACGTACAACAACGTAAAGGATGTCATATTTCATGTAGCACAACATAACAGATGTCATACATTTTAGGTTAGCAACCCCAGCATAGCTATGTGAGCTACATGCTAACATGACTCTTTAACATCGTGCTAGGTTAGCATATTTACCGCAGAAAAAAAAGATCAAACTTACAAATCCCACATCTGAGCAGAGCTGTTTTTCAAGATCTGCAGTGAAGCCTGTTTTTTTTTTTTTTTTCAATCAATCAATCAATCAATGTTATTTATAGAGCCCTAAATCACAAGTGTCTCAAAGGGCTGCACAAGCCACAACGATATCCTCGGTACAGAGCCCACATAAGGGCTCTGTTTTTTTTTTTTTTACAAAGTGTTGGGCGTATACCGGTACTAGGGGTCGGGAACCTTTTTGGCTGAGAGAGCCATGAAAGCCAAAGATTTTAAAATGTATTTCCGTGAGAGCCATATTATATTTTTTAACACTGAATACAACTAAATGGGTGCATTTTTAAGTAAGACCAACAAGTTTGAGAGTGTAATAAGTCTCTTATTCTTTTTAATAACATTGTTATTCTGAAGCTAACCAATAATAAATAAAATACTTCTTACCAATAATGCGACTTCTTGAACAGGTGCGGTAGAAAATGGATGAATGGATTAAAATGCATGATAATGTTTTATATTTTGAACGTTATTTTTAACACTGTGATTACCAGCGGAATTATTCAGTACTTATCGTGTTAAGCAATGTCAGCTAAGATTTATCTGAGAGCCAGATGCAGTCATCAAAAGAGCCACATCTGGCTCTAGAGCCATAGGTTCCCTACCCCTGGCGTAGACACTGGCAGAATCATCCAGCTTGCGGCGGGTCTGAGGTGCTATCACCTCCAAGAGGAAGGAGGTTTTTCCTTCATGATGTCATGGCTTTAAAAGCGAGTGAGGGATCCATGATAATTGTTGTTAATGCGTGCTGCTCGTTAGATCATCGTCAAAAAAGTGTTTTTATACAAGAAAGCTACCTTGTACTGAGCGAATTATTGACTCCTTCTTGCTTGCGTTGCCAGGCGCGGTTTAATCATGGGCGTGTGGAACTCCCACACCTCAGTGGGCAACATCCTGGGCTCGCTCATCGCCGGCGTGTACGTGTCGTCGTCGTGGGGCATGTCCTTCATCGTGCCGGGCCTCATCATCGCCTCCACCGGCGTCCTGTGCTTCTTCTTCCTGGTGGAAAGTGAGTTTGTGCTCCCAGCGCTCGCACGCCAACATCCGCAACACTTTGTCGTTCTCTTTCAGGACCCGAAGACGTGGACTGCACTCTACCTCAGCATCACGTAAGCAACCAGCCTTTGACCCCCGTCGCCGCGCGCCCTGCAAACATCACCTGTGAGACTATATGTGTGTATCAGAATGACTTGGAAAGTGGTGAGACAGAGCCTCTCCTGCAGAACTCGGCACCAGTTAGCAACGGTTCCATCGCCACGGAGGTGCCGGAGATCCACTCTGAACATTCGGAGGCCATCAGCTTCTGTGGAGCTCTCAGTATTCCTGTGAGTGCCAGCTTTCTGTGGCGCCATCTGGCGGTGGTAGCTGGAAGTAGTGCGCTAATTGACGCTGTGCTCCGATTCTTGCAGGGCGTGCTGGAGTTCTCCTTGTGTCTGCTCTTTGCCAAGCTGGTCAGCTACACCTTCCTCTACTGGCTTCCTCTCTACATCTCCAACGTCGGTCAGTCTGACACTCCACGCTCCTTAACCTGCGCAGCCTTTTCTGTTCTTTACACGCTCATCTTTTCCTTTTAGCGCATTTTGACGCAAAAGAAGCCGGAGACATGTCAACGCTGTTTGATGTTGGAGGAATTGTGGGTAAGCTGTGACCTCATCTGGGTTTTTTTTGCTCTACTTGGAAACATGTATGTGATGCATTAGGCCCTTTTCCACCAAAAGTTGCTGGAACTTCTTGTTCCTGGATCTATAGGTCCCTGTAGAAGTGTGTGGGTTGTGTTTCCACCACATTTCATGGTGCAGGGTAGTTTATACAAATCCGACTGATGACGTATGGAGGAGTGCTTTAGTATATTTCTACACTGATACCATGTAAATAAACAGACCGCATACCTGCCAACTACTCCGGTTTTCCCGTAATTAGTACGGTTTTCATCAACCTATTCCGGGTTACGGTTGCAGTGATAAAAAATACGGTTTTTCATTAATTTAAAAAAAAAAAGATTTTAAAGTTTTATTCACGAAATCGCGTAACAACAATGACAATCGACACTGCTTCCCGTAACTTCCTATCGAGCCATTCCGAATGCCATGCGCGAGGCTATTTATAGCACCGCTGCCAAGCACGAGGCACCAGTTGCCATTGTTTCCAAACGAGCGAACGATCATGGAATCAGCCGGAGAAAAATCGCAAACGAGTCTTAAACCGAAAAGAAAACTGCAGTCATTCCGTGAAGAATATTCAAAAGCCTATCCGGGAATAATTATCCGTTCCAAAAAGGGTGAAAACTACGCGAATTGCACCTTGTGCAGACAAGATTTTTCGATCGGACACGGAGGAATTAGCGATGTAAAAGACCACGTTGGGACAAAAAAACACAAGTCTAATGCCGTTGCTAGCGATACAAGTGGAAAACTTTCAACGTTTTTCGGATTTTAGCCACAAAAAGGTAATGACACCAATGTTATCTATTGGAATTGTTTAGTACTGTTATACTGTTAAAAGTGTTTATACTATTTATGCTTTCAAGTCCAAGTTGAAGAAATCTTGTTAAATGTTGACAGCATAACTACCAAAATACAGAAGTATGTCCTTAATATTTTTGCAGTGCTATTTCTGTTGAAAAGTTCAAATGATTACATTAGAGATGTGATGTGCCACTTTTCAAGTGTCTGATGGCTTAAATTAATTTTCATTAATTTTTCATATTTTGAATTCTTTTGAAAGGCTTACAAAAAAACTACATTTGAATTGTAATTCCATGCTATTGACAGGACAATTAATTTTAATGAAGTTAGCTTACCATGTTTACAGTATGATAATTGTGATAGAAATGTGAATTTTAGGCACAGAATATTTTTTACAATTGAACAAGGCAGTAGATTATACAAGCTTGGACAGAAAGTTAATAATGACACCAATTTTTTTTTTAATGGAATTGTTTAGTACTGTTTTACCATTTGTTTACTGTAAAAAGTGTTTATACTGTTTATACTTTCAATTAACAAATTGAAGTCTTGTGAAAGGTTGACAGGATAACTGTCATTAACTGTCAAAATAATTTCAAACTATTGAAGTTAGCTTACAGAATAAACATGTCAATCAACCCATATGATTTTTGCTGTAATATTTTTGTTTTGAAAAGTCACTGTGACTGATAGAAAAGTGATGGTTTTAGCAACATTTTAACCTGTCTGAATGCTAATAATCATTTTGCGTCGGGGGGCGAAGCCTGAACCCCCCACCAGGACTTTGTCCTGGACCTACCGGGGCCTGCGGCCCCTGGACCCTGGCTACTAGGTTTTTCTGATTTCAAAAGTTGGCAGGTATGAGACAGTATTAGGTTGCAGTTCTTTTACTAAAAAGTAAGAACCGTATTTTTTGGAGTATAAGTCGCACCGGAGTATAAGTCGCACCTGCCGAAAATGCATAATAAAGAAGGAAAAAAACATATATAAATCGCACTGGATGAATGAAAGCGATAATATACAAACCGACATGATTCAAAAAATAAAGTGTACTGAATTGTTCATAAAAAGTCCTACAGTCAGAAAGTTGTTTTTTCAGTAAATGATGAATTCATGAGGGTCAGGCGGTTCCCTGTGGTTTATTTCATCTGTAAATAACAATATATAAATAATAAATGTCAGTGTTTATCTCACGCCGACAACACGAACACATCGGCTTTAGCGTTAGCTTGTCAGCATTAGCATTCAGTTCAGGTTTGAGGCTAATAACTACACAAATGGAGTGTCACTGACTACTTTTACAACATGTAATAAAGTAAATAGTTAATATTTTATGTTATTTACTAGAGATGTCCGATAATATCGGACTGCCGATATTATCGGCCGATAAATGCTTTAAAATGTAATATCGGAAATTATCGGTATCGGTTTCAAAAAGTAAAATTGAAGACTTTTTAAAACGCCGCTGTGTACACGGACGTAGGGAGGAGTACAGAGCGCCAATAAACCTTAAAAGCACTGCCTTTGAGTGCCGGCCCAAGCACATGATATCTACGGCTTTTCACACACACAAGTGAATGCAAGGCATACTTGATCAACAGCCATATAAGTCACACTGAGGGTGGCCGTATAAACAACTTTAACACTGTTACAAATATGCGCCACACTGTGAACCCACACCAAACAAGAATGACAAACACATTTCGGGAGGACATCCGCACCGTAACACAACATAAACAGAACAGAACAAATACCCAGAACCCCTTGCAGCACTAACTCTTCTGGGACGCTACAATATACACCCCCCGCCCCCCAACCCTGCCCACCTCAACCTCCTTATGCTCTCTCAGGGAGAGCATGTCCCAAATTCCAAGCTGCTGTTTTGAGGCATGTTAAAAAAAAATAATGCACTTTGTGACTTCAATAATAAATATGGCAGTGCCATATTGGCATTTTTTTCCATAACTTGAGTTGATTTATTTTGGAGAAACCATCTTACATTGTTTAATGCATCCAGCGGGGCATCACAACAAAATTAGGCATAATAATGTGTTAATTCCACGACTGTATGTATCGGAATCGGTAGATATCGGAATCGGTAATTATGAGTTGGGGAATATCGGATATCGGCAAAAAAGCCATTATCGGACATCTCTAATATTTACCTTCGTTCCACTCGTGTGCTGCCTCCTTTATTTCACATTTATACAACAAAGTCAGAGTAGTAAGCAGCAGAGGTCGATGCTTTGAGTCCGACTTTATATTGTTCTGCAAATACGTTCAAAAGAGTTTGTCCACGTATGGAAATGAAATTTGTAAAAATAATGAACAACAATAAACTGCATAAAGTTTAAAGACTACGGCTGAGTAAAAAACCCTGCAAGATAGTTCCATTGATCAAAGTTCTTCAACACAAAGATGCCCCGCAAAAGTTGAAAGCTCCTTTCGTTCTTCTTTTTGTCCGTTGTCAAGTTTGTTGTAATAGAAATACACAAGAAATAAGAAATAAACAAGTCGCCAAATATATCCTGATAGCGGTCGTGTGTTTTAAAACGAAGTTTTAGGACCGCCCCCCAACTAGAGATGCGCGGATAGGCAATTATTTCATCCGCAACCGCATCAGAAAGTCGTCAACCATCCGCCATCCACCCGATGTAACATTTGATCAGAACCGCACCCGCCCGCACCCGCCCGTTGTTATATATCTAATATAGACGATGCAAGGCATTAGTGAGGTTATAAAGCTTTTGCCTTTTAAAGAAAGGAGACTGATCCAATGCAGTACAGACATTCGCGTGCCATGCTGTCACGACCCAGACGCACACCAGTGCGCAATCATATGGGAGCCGCGCTGAGCGCACCTCCAAGCGCGTCTCGCTGCCGGCGACGGCCGGGTATGGGCCCGACGCTCCAGCGCCATCCATTTTCAGGGCTAGTTGATTCGGCAGGTGGGTTGTTACACACTCCTTAGCGGGTTCCGACGTCCATGGCCACCGTCCTGCTGTCTATATCAACCAGGGTGAGCCCCACCCCTTTCGTGAGCGCACTGCGCGCGGAGTGACCCCTGTTACGCGCCCCCGGCAACAGGGGTGGCGGGCAGGTAAGCTGCGCGGGCGTAGCGCGCGGAGTGACCCCTGTTACGAGCCCCCGGCCACGGGGGTGGCGGGCAGGTAAGCTGCTTACCTGCTGTGCGTGACGCCGGCCGCGGCGAAGGCGGACGAGGCGGGGTGTCTGTGCGGTGGGCGCGGTGGTGACCCTGAACGTGCGTCGGGCCCTTCTCGCGGATCGCCTCAGCTACGGCTCCCGGTGGGGCCCTCTCGGGGGAAGGGGCCTCGGTCCCGGACCCCGGCGAGGCGTCCCTTCTCCGCTCCGTAAAAAAGTGTCCATCTCTTTTTTTTTTTCCTTCTGTTGTGGCATATGCAGCAGGTGCCTGCTTGTTTTTCGTATGTGGGTAACAACATTTAACTATGTATATATATTTCCGAATTGGTTTAACTGCCACCCGCCTGAATCTATTTAAAATCTAATTTTTTTTTATTTCAACCGCCCGACCCGACCCGCGGATAAAATCTAATTTTTTTAAATTTCATCCGCCCGATCCGCGGATAATCCGCGGACTCGGTTTGCGGGCACAACCGCGCATCTCTACCCCCAACATTGTTCAACCATACAGCGTTCCACAGCACAGATCGCCGCCGAAAAGGTTCAGGGTAGCTTCCAAAAGTCCTACTTAGCTGGCAGGAACTCCGAAAGTTTCCAAAATAAGTAAATCTACCCGGGTAGTTTTTGGTGGAAACACAGGGGGAACTTGATTTACAAATAAATGGGAAAGTTCCTGCGGTGGAAAAGGGCCTATTGTGTCTGCCATTTTTGTGGTGTGTTTTATAGCATGTGGCCGCCAGGTTCGTGGGGGGTTTTATAGCATGTGTCCGATATGTTTGTGGTGTGTTTTATAGTATGTGGCCGCCAGGTTTGTGGGGGATTTTATAGCATGTGACTGCCATGTTTGTAGTGGATTTTATAGCATGTGGGCGCCAGGTTTGTGAGGGGTTTTAATAGCAGTTATTCGCCATGTTTGTGGTGGGTTCCATGGGGTGGTGTGGCTCGGTTTATAGAGCGGCCGTGTCAGCAACTTGAGGGTTTCTTGGTGCGATTCCTGCTTCCGTTTTCCTAGTCACTGTCTGTGTCCTTGTACAAGACATTTTACCCACTTGCTCTTAGTACCACCCACACTGGCTTAAATGTAGCCAAAAGATGTAAATAATGGGTTTCACTATGTAAAGCGCTTTAAGTCTCGAGAGGAGAGGTCGCCAACCCGTCGATTGCGATCTACCAGTCGATCTTTGGGATCCTAACAGTCGATCGTGAAAATATTAGAAAAAAATGTATTAACAGGGTTTTTCCTGGCTCAAATTGAGGCTGAGGTGGTACAATCCTGACCATGCACCATGATTTTAACCCCAAAAAAATGGTAGTTTTTTTTCAATTCACGGTAAGATGCTGTAAAGAACTACGTAAAATGTATTGTCATTTTTATTAATTTGATGGGTAGTTTGCTGTAAAATCATAAGTCAAGCAGATATTTAAGTATTTACTTTTATTTAGATAAAATATGTTTGGAAAGTATGATAATATACTGTAATATTGGTTGCAATAATGGACACTATTAAAGTTTAAAAGGCATGCAACTTCAAGCAGTACATATATTTTTTTCTGTCAAAGTGAAAAAAATCCATTACATTTAGTGATAAAATATTAAGTACCGTATTTTCCGCACTATAAGGTGCACCGGATTATAAGGCGCACCTTCAACGAATGGCCTATTTTAAAACTTTGTTCATATATAAGGCGCACCGCATTATAAGGCGCATAGAATAGACGCTACAGTAGAGGCTGGGGTTGCGTTATGCATCCCGTAGTTGCGAGACCTGTTGTGGCTCAATATTGGTCCATATATAAGGTGCACCAGATTATAAGGTGCACTGTCAGCTTTTGAGAAAATTGGAGGTTTTTAGGTGCCCCTTATAGTGCGGAAAATACGGTACTTTATTGACGCATATCATTTCCAGGTGTTTGCGGGCCAGATAAAATGATGTCGCGGGCCAGATCTGTCCCCCGGGCTTTGAGTTTGACACTTGTGGCCTAAGCACTTGCATAAGAGAATATTTGGCTCATAGCTTGTGTGGTGGGGCCACTTATGCTTGAAACACTCATAGATGTTTTGAAGCAGCCTTTAAGTGCTCTGTAGACAAAATTTTCCAAATGTTGTCACCATCCATACATTTTCTACCGCTTGTCCCTTTCGGGGTTGCTAGAGCCTATCTCAGCTGCATTCGGGCGGAAGGCGGGGTACACCCTGGACAAGTCGCCACCTCATCCTAGGGCCATGTTGTCACCACCATGAATTATTACATTGTAACTGCCTGTTAAGTTCATTTTTCTGCTCTGTTTTGCCTGGACTTTTGACTTTCCTCCTCGCGAGATTGCTTTTTAAAGTAGTGGCTGATTTTGCCTGCCATACCTGCAACGCTAAAAAACATAAATGTTACTTTTTTTTAAATAAACACGACATGCTCGTAATGCTCTCTTGGGGTAACTCCTTTTAGTTGACCTTGTACCAGTCAATTTGTATCGTCATGAAACTCTACCTGATCCTACGCAAACTTCTAATAAATTCTTCAATCAATCGATCTATTATAATTAGTCAGAAAAGGTTGGAAACAAAGCTAACACTACTAGCTGTGTTCATTTACCAGAGACAAAATGTTCACAGCACAGTCTGGAGTGTTCTATAGGAGTCAAGTGATCCCTCCGTATCATGCTCCGTATGACAGAAATCCACTTGTTACGGCGGTCAATGTTATGCACCAAGTAGCGGGAAAAAACACGAGTCGATCTGGTTCTTCTACGGTAGTTGCTTCAGGTCTTTCCGGTGCACTGCTGTCGATATAGCACCTCTATAGCATGCAACTCAGTGACGTACGGTGAGGTTGATGGCTGGTGAGGCACTGACTTCATCACAGTCAGATTTACAAACATATGAACCCTAAAGAGTTTCTTATTCACCATTTGATTGGCAGCAGTTAACGGGTTATGTTTAAAAGCTCATACCAGCATTCTACCCTGCTTGGCACTCAGCATCAAGGGTTGGAAATGGGGATTTAATCACCAAAAATTATTCCTGGGCGCGGCGCCGCTGCTGCCCACTGCTCCCCTCACCTCCCAGGGGGTGATCAAGGGGATGGGTCGAATGCAGAGGACAAATTTCACCACACCTAGTGTGTGTGTGACAATCATTGGTACTTTAACTAAACTTTAACTTTACACATACAAACTGTAGCACACAAAAAAGCACATTTAATTAAAAAAACGTTATTATGGTCTTACCTTTACTTATAAGTGCGGGAACAGTGGTGTTCGTGTTGGAGGAGTTGTGAAAGAATGAAATTTGAAATCCGTGCTGCAGTCTGCAGGTGTACCTAATGTTGTGTCCCTGCAGTCGTTCACGGCTCCTCCGGCGCGAGCATTGTTGTTTTTGCGCTTTTTGGCTTCTTGTTAAGTGACTTTTTTTTGGGGTGGATTCGGTCTTGCACGTGGAGGGTTTGGGTGTGGGCTTTGGTTGGTGTGGCGCTCCCGTAGGGGGGTGCATTCTGCGGCGTGGATGCATTAACCGGCACCAGGAGGCGGGATTACTGCGAGCCTCACACAGTGCGTCTTCGCAGCAGTTTTATGATTGCTCAGCACAAGAAATACGTTGCACACATACAGTTGTTGACAAAATACACTATACATTATATACCTCAGCTAACTAAACTATGGAAATGTATAATATAATTCATATAGCAATATGGTCTCACTGCACAGCAGGCCAGCAGTTAGCCGAGTCCGCAATCCATGTTGAGGCACAACTGAGTGACGTGCCTCAACTGGCTGCTGATCACTGCACCGTCTCTTCTCAGTATTTGAACGGCAAATGTGAAAATTCAGCGATTTTGAATAAAAATAATCTAAAACTGGTGAAGTTAAATGGAAAATAACTTTATAGTATAATCACTGAATACATATAACAATTTGATTAATTTTTTTTCTTTTGACATTTTTTTTCTTTCCATGATGGCAGGTGAGGCCCTGCCTCCAGTGACCGCACGTCACTGATGCAACTGCAGTAAAAATACGTAGCTGCCGCAGAGGGACATCAATCGCTCTGTTTTTTTTAACCTCATTTCCTTTTCATAGTTCAACATGCTCATGTCTTCTGGAGATTGATCACCACCAAACATTAAAAAATTAGCTGAGTCAGCACTCGGGTGACTCAAAGCCAGAGAGGAACTTCTCCAAGTCGGTTTGTGCTGTCCAAACTGACTTGCTCTCTTTACTCTGTGTTGAGCGATATCAATCGCTCTGGCTTGGGGCGGCACAAAATTAGATGGAGGCAATTTTGAACGAAGGAAAAACCCTGATTAATATGACATCAGTAAGTGACAACCCCACCCAGGAAGTGACCAACAGAACCGCAATCAGGAAACAGGCACGCCTCTGCCTCTCTTTCTTCAGCCACCCCATCGAGCACAGCCGCCACTACACCCGCCCGCTCCTCTTGCAAACGCTCATTTTATGACGTGCTTAAAAATCATCGAGCTGCAACAATGCACTGAGGCTTATTGTTGCAAACAACTCTTCCCTTAACCACGACCATCTGCGCTTGCCTGCGACGGAAAGCTAACGAGCCAGATACTAGAGTCCGTGAACATTGCTCCAAAGTACATATTTTGTGTGGATTTATTGTGCATACAAAAGTAAAAATGTACTTGTGCGAAGGCAGTAATATATGATAAGACAAGGCGGCAGCTAAATAATGACAGTTCCCCGTTTATCCCCTTTTTGTCACAGAGGATAAAACCGCCAGGTCTACAGCTGATTTTACTACTTCCGGCGCTGACGTAAGCGGACTATAGGATGAACAAAATGACTACAGTACTAAGACTATACTGGCCATGAACATTTATCTTCTACAGCTGGGGTCCCTAAGATGCGACAGGGAGGCCGTCTGTGGCCCCTGAGTTGTTTGTTATTGGCCCTAGGCACATTAAAAAAAAAAAACAGCAAAAATTGGAAAAACAGCTAGAAACAAGGAGAAAAAGCACACAAAAAAAACCCAAATCCAACAATAACGACACAAAGCATTATGGTGTCAGTAATCTAAGTCAGTGTTTTTGAATATGGTTAATAAAGTATCAGTTTTTATCCAGAACACTGGCAATAAACATACAGTAGCTTAGATGGCAACAATTTCGCTGGGATGAATTAGAACGGAGACTGAGAGCCAGGCCTTCTCGACCAACATCAGTGTGTGACCTCACCAATGCGCTTTTGGAAGAATGGTGGAAAATTACTATAAACACACTCCGCAACCTTGTGGACAGCCTTCCCAGAAGAGTTGAAGCTGTAATAGCTGCAAAAGGTGGACCGACATCATATTGAACCCTATGGGTTAGGAATGGAATGGCACTTCAAGTTCATATGTGAGTCAAGGCAGGTGGCCAAATACTTTTGGCAATGTAGTGTATCATCAAAACCGTGAAGCAAAATCATAACATCCCGCAGCTGTGGCGTTAACCACATGAGTATGCACTCCATAAACATAGTATTTTGATGCCCCGTTTGCTGTTTTGTTTGTTTAAATAACCATGTTTCTTCCAGGGTGCATCAGTAGGTCATTTACCGGCACTTTTATTGAATTGGCACTCTTTTTAACATTTGATAAACGTTCTGTTTTGTTTAGTTCTGGCTAACCTGACAGTGCACAGGATTCCAGTCCTGGCCAAAAAATATGTTTACTTTTATTGATTTCTGTTCATATAAAGTTTGTTGTGTTTTTTGAGACAGATGTTTTGCACTTTGCTTGGACCAGGTTATTGTCATTTTTGCTACTTTGGTTTCTATTATTTATCCTGTGCTAATAGGTCCCCATTCCAGAGAGTATATTTTGGTGTTTATTTAATATTGTTAGGACCAGAGCAGCAAAAGCTTTTTTGCATTATTTTTCTCAAATGTGGGTCACATTTTCGAGGCCTTTGTCATGCACAAAAACTCACCAGTTTCTGCAAGCACGTCTGGTCTGGTGAAAAATGTGTTAATTTGGGTGTACCGAACAGGACATTTCAATATTGACTCTATAGCGGCCCCTTGAAAATTTAAAAAAATTAGCCCCTGCCACCAAATTGACATATCGTCACAACAAACGCTCGAGACATCTGTCATGACAGGACGCACTATTCTAAAAGCCTCAAGAACCCACTTTTAAAAACAGGAAGTCAGGACGGTAACTTGGTTTCCGTCAAAAACAGGTGTCGTACTTTCACAGCTCCTGCAGTGGTTCTTAACCTTGTTGGAGGTACGGAACCCCACCAGTTTCATATGCGCATTCACCGAACCCGAACCGTAATCATAAAATGATGTTATTATATTAAAGAAATACTAATAAAGATATATTTTACAAACAGAGAGTTACAGGAATGTA
The DNA here is from genome assembly GCF_033978685.3 of Nerophis lumbriciformis. Classification (NCBI taxonomy): domain Eukaryota; kingdom Metazoa; phylum Chordata; class Actinopteri; order Syngnathiformes; family Syngnathidae; genus Nerophis; species Nerophis lumbriciformis. The sequence goes on from NC_084556.2 coordinate 47,465,905, forward strand.
CACATAATCCCATGTTTACATCTCATTGTGCAACATGTGAATGTTTTAGTGGGAACTAAATGCGATATCTGAAAGGGGTACACATTATATCCAAAGTAGGACCCCCCCACCCAGACATATAATACTAGTACACAGCTCATGAAAAACAATATGTCATAGTCAGTGTAAGTGAGCCAAAACACTTATATTAGAAAATAATCTCATTGAAGTGACTGCTGTTATTTGATTGCAATAATAAAACATTGAACTTGTTATTTAGTCAGGTTTGGGAGAGGTGTGCTGCAGGTGTGACCACTCCACATGAATGCTCAAGGAGTTTTTGCGTTTGCTCACACTTATGGAAAATTAGAGGGAACATTGTTTGGGGGTATCCATAATACGCCGATAGGGAGAAGTTTTCGTTTACACAATGAATCGGGTGTGTCTTGACCTCCACGGCGGAGGCTCTGCCTAACCCCTGAGGCCAACTCACCGAACCCCTAGGGTTCGATCGAACCCCAGGTTAAGAACCACTGTTCTCGGGAGTTGGACCAAATGACTATCGGTTAAAATGACAAATACCAGACAGGAATTGCGAAGGAATTTTGCCAAAGCTATAGGATGTTGGCGTGGCATGGCGCCAAACTGATCTGATGGTTCGCCACAAAACTTTCAAAATTTGTAACGCGGCTCCACAAATACAGATCTTGAACAGAATTGGTAAAAATGCAGTGACACCCTAAAGTGCAGATTCGGTCAGTACCTATTCGTAGTGGCGGCAAAAACTGCTCTGAGCCATCAACCATCAAACTGTCATTACTGCACCTAAGATGATCAGATCTTCTTCCTACCTAGTATAAGCTTTTAGGTAGGGGTCTGATTATGACGACACATTAATATCGCCCCCTTGTGGTGGTAAATTATTTTTTAATTATTATTGTTTCACTGCCTTTTACTTATTTTGTCTCCAATGTTTTTCCCCTCATTCTGTACATGGTACCCACTACCGCAACTTTGCAAGTTAAAAGAAACATTCAAGTGTTGAAAAGCCAGACAGAGGGCATGTTTCCAGTTTGTGTTCATTAGAATAAAGCGTTTTTTCTTTGCCTTTTTGTTCGGTGGAAAGTTGCGCATTAAGTTGAGATATATATTTATACATATATTCTACGTAGTGTTGATGTAGTAAGTTACTTTTGCCGTGTAGCTTGTAGTGTACTTTGCTACAATTCTCTTGGGATAGCTTACCCTGTACCTTAGCACCATTTAATCGAGAGTTACTAGTCGCTTAGTTTACTATGTTTTCCAAGTAGTTTGCCCATCACTGCCGTTTTATAACATGTTTCCACCATGTTTGTGGTCTGTTTTATAACATGTGTCCGCCATGTTTGTGGAGTGTTTTATAACATGTGTCCACCATGTTTGTGGTCTCTTTTATAACATGTGTCCGCCATGTTTGTGGAGTGTTTTAATAACATGTGTCTGCCATGTTTGTGGTCTGTTTTATAACATGTGTCCATGGAATGTGTTGCAGCGTTTTCGGCCATGTTCGTGGAATGTGTTGCAGCGTTTTCGGCCATGTTTGTGGAACGTGTTGCAGCGTTTTCGGCCATGTTTGTGGAATGTGTTGCGGCGTTTTCGGCCATGTTTGTGGAATGTGTTGTGGCGTTTTTGGCCATATTTGTGGAATGTGTTGCAGGGTTTTTGGCCATGTTTGTGGAATGTGTTGCGGCGTTTTCGGCCATGTTTGTGGAATGTGTTGCAGCGTTTTTGGCCATGTTTGTGGAATATATTGCAGCGTTTTCTGCCATGTTTGTGGAATGTGTTGCAGCGTTTTTGGTCATGTTTGTGGAATGTATTGCAGAGTTTTTGGCCATGTTTGTGGAATGTGTTGCAGCGTTTTCGGCCATGTTTGTGGAATGTGTTGCAGCGTTTTTGGCCATGTTTGTGGAATGTGTTGCAGCGTTTTTGGCCATGTTTGTGGAATATATTGCAGCGTTTTCTGCCATGTTTGTGGAATGTGTTGCAGCGTTTTTGGCCATGTTTGTGGAATGTATTGCAGAGTTTTTGGCCATGTTTGTGGAATGTGTTGCAGCGTTTTCGGCCATGTTTGTGGAATGTGTTGCAGCGTTTTTGGCCATGTTTTTGGAATGTATTGCAGCGTTTTCGGCCATGTTCGTGGAATGTGTTGCAGCGTTTTTGGCCATGTTTGTGGAACGTGTTGCAGCGTTTTCAGCCATGTTCGTGGAATGTGGTGCTGTGTTTGTGGAATATAATGCAGCGTTTTTTGGCCATGTTTGTGGAATGTGTTGCAGCGTTTTCGGCCATGTTCGTGGAATGTGGTGCAGTGTTTGTGGGATATATTGCAGCGTTTTTTGGCCATGTTTGTGGAATGTGTTGCAGCGTTTTCGGCCATGTTTGTGGAATGTGTTGCAGCGTTTTCGGCCAAGTTTGTGGAATGTGTTGCAGCGTTTTCGGCCATGTTCGTGGAATGTGGTGCTTTGTTTGTGGAATATAATGCAGCGTTTTTTGGCCATGTTTGTGGAACGTGTTACAGCGTTTTCGGCCATGTTCGTGGAATGTGGTGCTGTGTTTGTGGAATATAATTCAGCGTTTTTTGGCCATGTTTGTGGAATGTGTTGCAGCGTTTTTGGCCATGTTCGTGGAATGTGGTGCTGTGTTTGTGGAATATATTGCAACGTTTTTTGGCCATGTTCGTGGAATGTGGTGCTATGTTCGTGGAATATATCGCAGCGTTTTTTGGCCATGTTTGTGGAATGTGTTGCAGCGTTTTCGGCCATGTTCGTGGAATGTCGTGCAGTGTTTGTGGGATATATTGCAGCGTTTTTTGGCCATGTTTGTGGAATGTGTTGCAGCGTTTTCCGCCATGTTCGTGGAGTGTGGTGCAGTGTTTGTGGGATATATTGGAGCGTTTTCGGCCATGTTTGTGGAATGTGTTGCAGCATTTTTGGCCATGTTTGTGGAATGTGTTGCAGCGTTTTCGGCCATGTTTGTGGAATTTGTTGCAGCGTTTTCGGCCATGTTTGTGGAATGTGTTGCAGCGTTTTTGGCCATGTTTGTGGAACGTGTTGCAGCATTTTCGGCCATGTTCGTGGAATGTGGTGCTGTGTTTGTGGAATATATTGCAACGTTTTTTGGCCATGTTCGTGGAATGTGGTGCCATGTTTGTGGAATGTGTTGCAGCGTTTTCCGCCATGTTCGTGGAATGTGGTGCAGTGTTTGTGGGATATATTGCAGCGTTTTCGGCCATGTTTGTGGAATGTGTTGCAGCGTTTTCGGCCATGTTTGTGGAATGTGTTGCAGCGTTTTCGGCCATGTTTGTGGAATGTGTTGCAGCGTTTTTGGCCATGTTTGTGGAATGTGTTGCAGCGTTTTCGGCCATGTTCGTGGAATGTGGTGCAGTGTTTTTGGCCATGTTTGTGGAATGTGTTGCAGCGTTTTCGGCCATGTTCGTGGAATGTGGTGCAGTGTTTGTGGGATGTATTGCAGCGTTTTTGGCCATGTTTGTGGAATGTGTTGCAGCGTTTTCGGCCATGTTTGTGGAATGTGGTGCAGTGTTTGTGGAATATATTGCAGCGTTTTTGGCCATGTTTGTGGAATGTGTTGCAGCTTTTTTGGCCATGTTTGTGGAATGTGGTGCAGTGTTTGTGGAATATATTGCAGCGTTTTTTGGCCATGTTTGTGGAATGTGTTGCAGCGTTTTAGGCCATGTTCGTGGAATGTGGTGCAGTGTTTGTGGAATATATTGGAGCGTTTTTTGGCCATGTTTGTGGAATGTGTTGCAGTGTTTTTGGCCATGTTCGTGGAATGTGGTGCAGTGTTTGTGGAATATATTGCAGCGTTTTTTGGCCATGTTTGTGGAATGTGTTGCAGCGTTTTCCGCCATGTTTGTGGAGTGTGGTGCAGTGTTTGTGGGATATATTGGAGCGTTTTCGGCCATGTTTGTGGAATGTGTTGCAGCATTTTTGGCCATGTTCGTGGAATGTGGTGCTGTGTTTGTGGAATATATTGCAGCGTTTTTTGGCCATGTTCGTGGAATGTGGTGCTGTGTTTGTGGAATATATTGCAGCGTTTTTTGGCCATGTTTGTGGAATGTGTTGCAGCGTTTTCGGCCATGTTCGTGGAATGTGGTGCAGTGTTTGTGGAATATATTGCAGCGTTTTCGGCCATGTTTGTGGAATGTGTTGCAGCGTTTTTGGCCATGTTCGTGGAATGTGGTGCAGTGTTTGTGGAATATATTGCAGCGTTTTTTGGCCATGTTTGTGGAATGTGTTGCAGCGTTTTAGGCCATGTTCGTGGAATGTGGTGCAGGGTTTGTGGAATATATTGCAGCGTTTTTTGGCCATGTTTGTGGAATGTGTTGCAGCGTTTTTGGCCATGTTCGTGGAATGTGGTGCAGTGTTTGTGGAATATATTGCAGCGTTTTTTGGCCATGTTTGTGGAATGTGTTGCAGCGTTTTCCGCCATGTTTGTGGAGTGTGGTGCAGTGTTTGTGGGATATATTGGAGCGTTTTCGGCCATGTTTGTGGAATGTGTTGCAGCATTTTTAGCCATGTTTGTGGAATGTGTTGCAGCGTTTTCGGCCATGTTTGTGGAATGTGTTGCAGCGTTTTTGGCCATGTTCGTGGAACGTGTTGCAGCATTTTCGGCCATGTTCGTGGAATGTGGTGCTGTGTTTGTGGAATATATTGCAACGTTTTTTGGCCATGTTCGTGGAATGTGGTGCCATGTTTGTGGAATGTGTTGCAGCGTTTTCCGCCATGTTCGTGGAATGTGGTGCAGTGTTTGTGGGATATATTGCAGCGTTTTCGGCCATGTTTGTGGAATGTGTTGCAGCGTTTTCGGCCATGTTTGTGGAATGTGTTGCAGCGTTTTCGGCCATGTTTGTGGAATGTGTTGCAGCGTTTTTGGCCATGTTTGTGGAATGTGTTGCAGCGTTTTCGGCCATGTTTGTGGAATGTGTTGCAGCGTTTTCGGCCATGTTTGTGGAATGTGTTGCAGCGTTTTTGGCCATGTTCGTGGAATGTGGTGCAGTGTTTGTGGAATATATTGCAGTGTTTTTTGGCCATGTTTGTGGAATGTGTTGCAGCGTTTTAGGCCATGTTCGTGGAATGTGGTGCAGTGTTTGTGGAATATATTGCAGCGTTTTTTGGCCATGTTTGTGGAATGTGTTGCAGCGTTTTTGGCCATGTTCGTGGAATGTGGTGCAGTGTTTGTGGAATATATTGCAGCGTTTTTTGGCCATGTTTGTGGAATGTGTTGCAGCGTTTTCCGCGATGTTTGTGGAGTGTGGTGCAGTGTTTGTGGGATATATTGGAGCGTTTTCGGCCATGTTTGTGGAATGTGTTGCAGCATTTTTAGCCATGTTTGTGGAATGTGTTGCAGCGTTTTCGGCCATGTTTGTGGAATGTGTTGCAGCGTTTTTGGCCATGTTCGTGGAACGTGTTGCAGCATTTTCGGCCATGTTCGTGGAATGTGGTGCTGTGTTTGTGGAATATATTGCAACGTTTTTTGGCCATGTTCGTGGAATGTCGTGCCATGTTTGTGGAATGTGTTGCAGCGTTTTCCGCCATGTTCGTGGAATGTGGTGCAGTGTTTGTGGGATATATTGCAGCGTTTTCGGCCATGTTTGTGTAATGTGTTGCAGCGTTTTCCGCCATGTTTGTGGAATGTGTTGCAGCGTTTTCCGCCATGTTTGTGGAATGTGTTGCAGTGTTTTCGGCCATGTTCGTGGAATGTGGTGCAGTGTTTTTGGCCATGTTTGTGGAATGTGTTGCAGCGTTTTCGGCCATGTTCGTGGAATGTGGTGCAGTGTTTGTGGGATATATTGCAGCGTTTTCGGCCATGTTTGTGGAATGTGTTGCAGCGTTTTCGGCCATGTTCGTGGAATGTGGTGCAGTGTTTGTGGAATATATTGCAGCGTTTTCGGCCATGTTCATGGAATGGGTTGCAGCCAGCGTTTTCCGCCATGTTCGTGGAATGTGGTGCAGTGTTTGTGGGATATATTGCAGCGTTTTCAGCCATGTTTGTGGAATGTGTTGCAGCGTTTTCCGCCATGTTTGTGGAATGTGTTGCAGCGTTTTCCGCCATGTTCGTGGAATATGGTGCAGTGTTTGTGGGATATATTGCAGCGTTTTGTGGAATGTGTTGCAGCGTTTTCGGCCATGTTTGTGGAATGTGTTGCAGCGTTTTTGGCCATGTTCGTGGAATGTGGTGCAGTGTTTGTGGAATATATTGCAGCGTTTTTTGGCCATGTTTGTGGAATGTGTTGCAGCGTTTTCCGCGATGTTTGTGGAGTGTGGTGCAGTGTTTGTGGGATATATTGGAGCGTTTTCGGCCATGTTTGTGGAATGTGTTGCAGCATTTTTAGCCATGTTTGTGGAATGTGTTGCAGCGTTTTCGGCCATGTTTGTGGAATGTGTTGCAGCGTTTTTGGCCATGTTCGTGGAACGTGTTGCAGCATTTTCGGCCATGTTCGTGGAATGTGGTGCTGTGTTTGTGGAATATATTGCAACGTTTTTTGGCCATGTTCGTGGAATGTCGTGCCATGTTTGTGGAATGTGTTGCAGCGTTTTCCGCCATGTTCGTGGAATGTGGTGCAGTGTTTGTGGGATATATTGCAGCGTTTTCGGCCATGTTTGTGTAATGTGTTGCAGCGTTTTCCGCCATGTTTGTGGAATGTGTTGCAGCGTTTTCCGCCATGTTTGTGGAATGTGTTGCAGTGTTTTCGGCCATGTTCGTGGAATGTGGTGCAGTGTTTTTGGCCATGTTTGTGGAATGTGTTGCAGCGTTTTCGGCCATGTTCGTGGAATGTGGTGCAGTGTTTGTGGGATATATTGCAGCGTTTTCGGCCATGTTTGTGGAATGTGTTGCAGCGTTTTCGGCCATGTTCGTGGAATGTGGTGCAGTGTTTGTGGAATATATTGCAGCGTTTTCGGCCATGTTCATGGAATGGGTTGCAGCCAGCGTTTTCCGCCATGTTCGTGGAATGTGGTGCAGTGTTTGTGGGATATATTGCAGCGTTTTCAGCCATGTTTGTGGAATGTGTTGCAGCGTTTTCCGCCATGTTTGTGGAATGTGTTGCAGCGTTTTCCGCCATGTTCGTGGAATATGGTGCAGTGTTTGTGGGATATATTGCAGCGTTTTGTGGAATGTGTTGCAGCGTTTTCGGCCATGTTTGTGGAATGTGTTGCAGCGTTTTCGGCCATGTTCGTGGAATGTGGTGCAGTGTTTGTGGGATATATTGCAGCGTTTTCGGCCATGTTTGTGGAATGTGTTGCAGCGTTTTCGGCCATGTTTGTGGAATATATTGCAGCGTTTTCGGCCATGTTTGTGGAATGTGTTGCAGCGTTTTCGGCCATGTTCGTGGAATGTGGTGCAGTGTTTTTGGCCATGTTTGTGGAATGTGTTGCAGCGTTTTCGGCCATGTTCGTGGAATGTGGTGCAGTGTTTGTGGGATATATTGCAGCGTTTTCGGCCATGTTTGTGGAATGTGTTGCAGCGTTTTCGGCCATGTTCGTGGAATGTGGTGCAGTGTTTGTGGAATATATTGCAGCGTTTTCGGCCATGTTCATGGAATGGGTTGCAGCCAGCGTTTTCCGCCATGTTCGTGGAATGTGGTGCAGTGTTTGTGGGATATATTGCAGCGTTTTCAGCCATGTTTGTGGAATGTGTTGCAGCGTTTTCCGCCATGTTTGTGGAATGTGTTGCAGCGTTTTCCGCCATGTTCGTGGAATATGGTGCAGTGTTTGTGGGATTTATTGCAGCGTTTTCGGCCATGTTTGTGGAATGTGTTGCAGCGTTTTCGGCCATGTTTGTGGAATGTGTTGCAGCGTTTTCGGCCATGTTCGTGGAATGTGGTGCAGTGTTTGTGGGATATATTGCAGCGTTTTCGGCCATGTTTGTGGAATGTGTTGCAGCGTTTTCGGCCATGTTTGTGGAATATATTGCAGCGTTTTCGGCCATGTTTGTGGAATGTGTTGCAGCGTTTTCGGCCATGTTCGTGGAATGTGGTGCAGTGTTTTTGGCCATGTTTGTGGAATGTGTTGCAGCGTTTTCGGCCATGTTCGTGGAATGTGGTGCAGTGTTTGTGGGATATATTGCAGCGTTTTCGGCCATGTTTGTGGAATGTGTTGCAGCGTTTTCGGCCATGTTCGTGGAATGTGGTGCAGTGTTTGTGGAATATATTGCAGCGTTTTCGGCCATGTTCATGGAATGGGTTGCAGCCAGCGTTTTCCGCCATGTTCGTGGAATGTGGTGCAGTGTTTGTGGGATATATTGCAGCGTTTTCAGCCATGTTTGTGGAATGTGTTGCAGCGTTTTCCGCCATGTTTGTGGAATGTGTTGCAGCGTTTTCCGCCATGTTCGTGGAATATGGTGCAGTGTTTGTGGGATATATTGCAGCGTTTTTGGCCATGTTTGTGGAATGTGTTGCAGCGTTTTCGGCCATGTTTGTGGAATATATTGCAGCGTTTTCGGCCATGTTTGTGGAATGTGTTGCAGCGTGTTCGGCCATGTTCGTGGAATGTGGTGCAGTGTTTTTGGCCATGTTTGTGGAATGTGTTGCAGCGTTTTCGGCCATGTTCGTGGAATGTGGTGCAGCGTGTTTGTGGAGTGCACTGCTGCATATCTTCACAAAGTCCAACAGTTGATGTCTGGACGTTGAGCATGTGACTCACTGTGCTGCTGTTGTGTCCGCCAGGCGGAATCATGGCGGGCCTCGTGTCCGACTACACCGGCGGGAGAGCCACGACGTGTTGCGTCATGTTGCTGGCTGCTGCGCCCATGGTGAGTGTTGACCTTTTTCTCCTGAGTTGGGGTCTCCAGAGGGTCTTAACGTGAATCTAATCTGTTTTACAGCTTTTTCTCTACAATTCCATTGGACAAAGGAGCCTCGGCACGACAATTGGTAAGATCACTTTCTTGCATCACATAAGCTTTGCTTCTTCCTACTCCTTTATGAACATGTTAAGGCGCATGACTGTGCCAAAGGTAATCTAGTGTGCATGACCGGAATAAAAAAGAAAGTGAAACATCTGCAAATATTATGTGATGTTAAGCAAAATAAATGATTGTGCGTGGTGTGCAGGCATGCTGCTGCTGTGTGGAGGTTTGGTGAACGGACCGTACGCCCTCATCACCACTGCTGTGTCTGCCGACCTCGTAATGTTCTTGCCAGTATTTCTATTGTGACCTCAACATGGCAGCGTACTGATGCATCATGGGTATTTTGTCGTTCAGGGCACACATGAGAGTCTGAGAGGAAACTCCAGAGCTTTGTCCACAGTGACGGCCATCATTGACGGGACGGGGTCAGTAGGTAAGAGCCGCCATGTTTGTCCTGCTGGAGAAGAACTGGTCCTGATTGAAGGGTGTTGTTCAGGAGCCGCGTTGGGCCCCCTGCTGGCCGGAGTGATCTCGCCGTACGGCTGGAACAACGTTTTCTACATGCTCATCTCGGCCGACGTGCTGGCCTGCTTGGTGAGGACACCTGTCTCGCACCAGGACGACACAAGCTTGTCCTTCATGGACTTCATCTTCCTTCTTCTCTGTTTTCCCGCAGTTTTTGTCCAGGCTTGTTTTCAAAGAAGCTCAAGGCTGGTGTGGACGTCTTCCTCGAATCAGAGGGTGAGCGGCCTTTTTTTCATTCATACAATGGTATCACGTTCTACAGAAGGGAAGCGATTCATATGGCCCCAGTCCTGCAGTCTGATGAAAATGATGGAAAGCGCCACTCTACATAGCAACTGACGCTGTGGTCAAAGTCGGGCTTGCCACAACACACATTTTAAGATATTCAACACTCTACTGCCATCTGGTGGCTAAAGTTCATCACGTTTCATGTGTCAGGTAAACTGCAACATATGGGGGCCATGTGAATCTTACGGAGCCCCTAAAGGGACATGGGGGAAATTAATTTTTTTATCTTTTTTTTTTTTAGACCTGTATCTCGTGCGCACGAGAAACTTTTAATAAAGTTATAAAAAATAAAAAAAATAAACAAATTTTTTATTTTTTTTATTTTTATTTTTTAGACATGTGCGCACGAGAAACTTGTAAAAAAAAAAAAAGATACATGTAAAAAAAAAATATATATATAAATTTTTTTTTTTTTTTTTTTTATAACTTTATAAAAAGTTTCTCGTGCACACAAGAAAGTTTCTCATGCGCACGAGAAACTATCACGTGCGCAGACACATGTCTAAAAAAAAATTAAAAAATTCCCCCATGTCCCTTTAGGGGCTCCGTAGAATCTCCTTCCTACTGTATGACATGTACAGAAATAGAAAAAATATTTTTGTATTGAACCGTCAGCTTTATTTTGAAAAAAATAACTATGGTGTGTATAAATAAAAACTAAATATTTAAAATGAAAGAAAAATATATAACAATATTATTTAAACAATATAACCATTAGGGATTATGTTTGATAAGACATTATCGAGTTTGAGCCTATTATCGAATCCTCTTATCGAACCGATTCCTTATCGATTCTCTTATCGAGTCCAGATAGGTTGTTGTATATGGAAAAAAACACACAATATTTGGTTTAACAAAAGTTCACTTTTATTATATAAGAAAAAAATAAAATCTAATTAATAAATAAATATTGACTGTTACACCCCTAAAAAAATAAAATAAAATAAATAAATATTGACTGTCTGACCAAAGTATATTAAGTGGTATTTTTCAGATAAACAAATATATACAGTAACGTTATCAGACACAAATTCAAGTGTGGATTTGAATTTCCTCCTCTTGGTGGTTCTCCTCCGTCCTTTTCATCTTTACATTGTACAAAAGGCTATGCATGGATATGAATTATTTCCTCAAAAAAGGACTCCATGCCCTCCAACTTGATCCAGCTATTCCATTTGCCATGGGTGCAGCTACATCAGCTTCAAGTTGAAGCTGGTCTTTTCGTTTCCGTATTCGTCCTCTTGTTCTTCAAGGGCATGGCAGTAAAACGGACATTTCAGCCTCAGTTCTACGACGTGCAGATTCAATAGATCAGTGTTTTTCCACCACTGTGCCGTGAGATACAGTCTGGTGTGCCGTGGGAGATTATCTAATTTCACCTATTTGGGTTAAAAATCTTTTTTGCAAACCAGTAATTATAGTCTGCAAATGATGTGTTGTTGTTGAGTGTCTGTGTTGTCTAGAGCTCGGCAGAGTAACCGTGTAATACTCTTCCATATCAGTAGGTGGCAGCCGGTAGCTAATTGCTTTGTAGATGTCGGAAACAGCGGGAGGCAGGGTGCAGGTAAAAAACGTATCTAATGCTTAAACCAAAAATAAACAAAAGGTGAGTGCATTAGCTGGCACCTACACGACTGCATCCACCATATTTTCCGGACTATAAGGCACACTTAAAATCCTTTTTTCCTCCTCAAAACTCGACAGTGCAACCCGGTGCGCCTAATGTACGGAATCATTCCGGTTTTGCTTACCGACAACGAAGCAATTTTATTTGGTACATGGTGTAATGATAAGTGTGAGCAGTAGATGGCAGTCAAACATAAGAGCTAGGTGTCGACTGCAATATGATGGCAATATGACTCAGGTAAACAACACCAACATGTTATATGTTCCATTGAAAATATAGAACATTACACACGGCGCTCAAAAATCTGTCAAAATGTTTTAGTACGACTTTGGTAAGCTATGAAGCCGCACCGCTTGATGGATTGTACTGTGCTTCAACATAGGAGTATTATTATGGTGTGTGTATAAGATAAGACATATTATCTGGCGTTTTGTTTCGCAATATCTTAGTTTGGTCAGATCTAGCCGTAGACTTAGATTGGTCAGATCAAGTCTGAGATTGGTCAGAGCTAGTCTTAGACTTATATTGGTCAGAGCTAGTCTTAGATTTAGATTGGTCAGATATAGTCTTAGACTTAGATTGGTCAGATCTAGTCTTAGTTTGGTCAGATCTAGCCTTAGACTTAGATTGGTCAGATCTAGTCTGAGATTGGTCAGAGCTAGTCTTAGCCTTATATTGGTCAGATCTAGTCTTAGATTGGTCAGATCTAATCTTAGATTGGTCAGATCTAGTCTTAGACTTGGATTGGTCAGATCTAGCTTTAGACTTAGATTGGTCAGATCTAGTCTTAGATTGGTCAGATCTAGTCTTAGATTGGCCAGATCGAGTCTTGGACTTAGATTGGCCAGATCTAGTCTTAGATTGTTAAGTGTGAGCAGTAGATGGCAGTCAAACATAAGAGATAGGCGTACACTGCAATTTGATGGCAATATGGCTCAAGTAAACAACACTAACATTTTATATGTTCCATTGGAAAATACAAAACATTACACATGTTCCTCAAAAATCTATCAAAATGTTTTAGTACGACTTTGGTAAGCTATGAAGCCGCACCGCTTGATGGATTGTACTGTGCTTCAACATAGGAGTATTATTATGGTGTGTGTATAAGATAAGACATATTATCTAGCGTTTTGTTTCGCAATATCTTAGTTTGGTCAGATCTAGCCTTAGACTTAGATTGGTCAGATCAAGTCTGAGATTGGTCAGAGCTAGTCTTAGACTTATATTGGTCAGATATAGTCTTAGACTTAGATTGGTCAGATATAGTCTTAGACTTAGATTGGTCAGATCTAGTCTTAGTTTGGTCAGATCTAGCCTTAGACTTAGATTGGTCAGATCTAGTCTGAGATTGGTCAGAGCTAGTCTTAGCCTTATATTGGTCAGATCTAGTCTTAGACTTAGATTGGTCAGATATAGTCTTAGACTTAGATTGGTCAGATATAGTCTTAGACTTAGATTGGTCAGATATAGTCTTCGTTTGGTCAGATCTAGCCTTAGACTTAGATTGGTCAGATCTAGTCTGAGATTGGTCAGAGCTAGTCTTAGCCTTATATTGGTCAGATCTAGTCTTAGATTGGTCAGATCTAATCTTAGATTGGTCAGATCTAGTCTTAGACTTGGATTGGTCAGATCTAGCTTTAGACTTAGATTGGTCAGATCTTGTCTTAGATTGGTCAGATCTAGTCTTAGATTGGCCAGATCGAGTCTTGGACTTAGATTGGCCAGATCTAGTCTTAGATTGTTAAGTGTGAGCAGTAGATGGCAGTCAAACATAAGAGATAGGTGTACACTGCAATATGATGGCAATATGACTCAGGTAAACAACACCAACATGTTATATATTGAAAATATAGAACATTACACACGGCGCTCAAAATCTGTCAAAATGTTTTAGTACGACTTTGGTAAGCTATGAAGCCGCACCGCTTGATGGATTGTACTGTGCTTCAACATAGGAGTATTATTATGGTGTGTGTATAAGGTAAGACATATTATCTGGCGTTTTGTTTCGCAATATCTTAGTTTGGTCAGATCTAGCCTTAGACTTAGATTGGTCAGATCAAGTCTGAGATTGGTCAGAGCTAGTCTTAGACTTATATTGGTCAGATCTAGTCTTAGACTTAGATTGGTCAGATATAGTCTTAGACTTAGATTGGTCAGATCTAGTCTTAGTTTGGTCAGATCTAGCCTTAGACTTAGATTGGTCAGATCTAGTCTGAGATTGGTCAGAGCTAGTCTTAGCCTTATATTGGTCAGATCTAGTCTTAGACTTAGATTGGTCAGATATAGTCTTAGACTTAGATTGGTCAGATATAGTCTTAGACTGGTCAGATCTAGTCTTAGTTTGGGCAGATCTAGCCTTAGACTTAGATTGGTCAGATCTAGTCTGAGATTGGTCAGAGCTAGTCTTAGCCTTATATTGGTCAGATCTAGTCTTAGATTGGTCAGATCTAATCTTAGATTGGTCAGAGCTAGTCTTAGACTTATATTCGTCAGATCTAGTCTTCGATTTAGATTGGTCAGATATAGTCTTAGACTTAGATTGGTCAGATATAGTCTTAGACTTAGATTGGTCAGATCTAGTCTTAGTTTGGTCAGATCTAGCCTTACACTTAGATTGGTCAGATCTAGTCTGAGATTGGTCAGAGCTAGTCTTAGCCTTATATTGGTCAGATCTAGTCTTAGATTGGTCAGATCTAATCTTAGATTGGTCAGATCTAGTCTTAGATTGGCCAGATCGAGTCTTGGACTTAGATTGGCCAGATCTAGTCTTAGATTGTTAAGTGTGAGCAGTAGATGGCAGTCAAACATAAGAGATAGGTGTCGACTGCAATATGATGGCAATATGACTCAGGTAAACAACACCAACATGTTATATGTTCCATTGAAAATATAGAACATTACACACGGCGCTCAAAAATCTGTCAAAATGTTTTAGTACGACTTTGGTAAGCTATGAAGCCGCACCACTTGATGTGCTTCAACATAGGAGTATTATTATGGTGTGTGTATAAGATAAGACATATTATCTGGCCTTTTGTTTCGCAATATCTTAGTTTGGTCAGATCTAGCCTTAGACTTAGATTGGTCAGATCAAGTCTGAGATTGGTCAGAGCTAGTCTTAGACTTATATTGGTCAGATATAGTCTTAGACTTAGATTGGTCAGATATAGTCTTAGACTTAGATTGGTCAGATCTAGTCTTAGTTTGGTCAGATCTAGCCTTAGACTTAGATTGGTCAGATCTAATCTGAGATTGGTCAGAGCTAGTCTTAGATTTATATTGGTCAGATCTAGTCTTAGATTTAGATTGGTCAGATATAGTCTTAGACTTAGATTGGTCAGATATAGTCTTAGACTTAGATTGGTCAGATCTAGTCTTAGTTTGGTCAGATCTAGCCTTACACTTAGATTGGTCAGATTTAGTCTGAGGTTGGTCAGAGCTAGTCTTAGCCTTATATTGGTCAGATCTAGTCTTAGATTGGTAAAATCTAATCTTAGATTGGTCAGATCTAGTCTTAGACTTGGATTGGTCAGATCTAGCTTTAGACTTAGATTGGTCAGATTGAGTCTTGGATTTAGATTGGCCAGATCTAGTCTTAGATTGTTAACTGTGAGCAGTAGATGGCAGTTAAACATAAGAGACGATGGCAATATGACTCAAGTAAACAACACTAACATTTTATATGTTCCATTGGAAAATACAAAACATTACACACGTCCCTCAAAAATCTATCAAAATGTTTTAGTACGACTTTGGTAAGCTATAAAGCCGCACCGCTTGATGGATTGTACTGTGCTTCGACATAGGAGTATTACTATGGTGTGTGTATAAGATAAGACATATTATCAGGCGTTTTGTTTTGCAATATTACGCAAAAGCAACTTTTCTTACCTTCTGGTACCTGCTGATCTGTATTTGGGATCTGCATAAATCCTGAAAAATAGTGCGCGTCCGCCTTTGTAGTCTTCTCTATCTTGTTATGGGACATTCATCCTCCACTGTTGCCATTTCTGATATAAAGTAGTGTAAAGTTCTTACTTATATCTGTCAGTAAACTTGCCGTGAAAGCGCTAAAACATACCGGTGTAGTGAGTTTACATTATTCACCCAAGGAACTTTAGTTATTAGAGAGTTCCCGTCGGACTTTTTTTCACGGGACACATTTGTGCCGAAGGTGAGCCACGTAAATAATACCGCCCACAAAACGGCGCATCCTGAAGCGACTGTCGGAAAGCGGCTTGAAGATGATGTGTAAAACATCATCTATGCAACATTTTGACCAAAGAACCAGCATTACATGTTATGTAGACCACAAGGAAGTGTTTTACATGTAGAATTTTTTTTAAATAATATGACTCCTTTAGTGCGCCCTATATTGCGCCTTATATATGAAAAAAGATAAAAAGTAGACCATTCATAGGCCGGTGCGCCCTATGGTCCGAAAAATACAGCATATTATTTTATTATTAATATCAATCAGATTTTTAATTATTTTTAATTATACATTGTTATTATATTATTGACAAAAATAAAAAACAAGTAATAATTTGACTGGGAATTTAATCCATCAAACATTCTTGCAATATTAACACTAGTTTGAGACTTAAATCTACTTAAATTATAATTTGTCTTACATTTGAGACGTGATAGAACCATTTTTTATTTGCAGGTACAAAGAAACTTAAACTGAGGAGCGACACAACGACCTCTTTTAACTTCCTGTGACGTCTTTCTTCAAAGTGACGATTGAAGCCTTCTTTTATTGCTCATTCTAACGTGCTTGTTTGAATGTTCTTTTATCATTAAAATGTACATACATGCCTTGTACTTCTGTGTCACTTACATGCTGGGAACATAGTTGTATTTACATGGCGCTATTATTCTGCCCACCACTGTCAAATACAATTATAGTTTTTGAAAAGTCAGATCATTTAAATACTTTTAAAATAAATCAGCAAGTGTATCACTTTTTTTCCTGGCTCCCACTGCAAACTACAATGTTAATAATCAAATATTTCAAAAAAGTCAAACAATTTAAATATTACCTAAAAATATAAACAAGTATTTTTGATTAAATATATGGCTACCACTGCAAAATACAATATTAATAATAAATTATTTTTAATAATATATAATAATTTAAATACGTTTAAAAATCAGCAAATATTTTTAACATGTTTTTTTTCTAGCAATGACTGCAAACTACAATATTAATAATAAATTATTCCTAATAATATATAATAATTTAAATATGTTTAAAAATCAAGTATTTTTAACATGTTTTTCTAGCTACAACTGCAAACTACAATATTAATAATTAATTATTTTTAATAATATATAATAATTTAAATATTTTTTTAAAATCAACAAGTATTTTAACATGTTTTTCTAGACAAACTACAATATACATATATATTTATTTTTAAAAGTCTAACAATTTGAATAATGTTTTTAAAAAATACAGTATTTTCAAATTGTTTCTGGCTACCACTGAAACTACAAAATGAATAATCAATTATTTCTAAAAAAAAAAAAAAATAATAATAATAAAAAAAATCAAACAATCAAAATATTCTTTAAAAAGATAAATGCGTTTTTTTAAATTAAATATTAAAACATTGGTTACCACTACAAACTACAATATTAATAATCAATTATTTCCAAAAAATATTATAATTTAAATATTATTGTTTAAAAATCAACAAGTATTTTAAACATTATTTGGGACTACAATTGCAAACCACAATATTGATAATCAATTGCTTGTAAAAAAAAAAAAAAAATTAAAAAAAATTAATTATATATATATATATATATATATATATATATATATATATATATATATATATATATATATATATATATATATATATATATATATATAATTATTATGATTATTATTATTATTTCTAAAAACAGTTCTGCTCATTTAAATATTATTGGTTAAAATAAACAAGTATTTTACAATTTTTTCTGGCTTCAATAGCAAACTACAATAATATTAATCAATCATTTCCAAAAAGCCAAACAATTTAATTTAAATATTATTTAAATGGATAAACAGGTATTTAAAAAAATAAAAAAAATTCTGGCTACTACTGCAAACTTCTATATTAATAATCAATAATTTCTAAAAAATAATCTGATCATTTAAATACTATTTAAAACCATCAACAGTATTTTTAATTGTTTCCCACTGCAAACTACAATATAATAATCATTTCTAAACAGAAAAAAAAATCTAACAATTTTAATATTGTTTAAAAAGATAACCAAGTATTTAAAATAGTTATGGCTACCACTGAAAACTACAATATTAATAGTCAATTAATTATTTACAAAAATCAAAATATTTGATTATTGTTTAAAAAGATAAACAAGTATTGTCAATTTTTTTTAATTGGTTTTATCTAAAAAAAGAAAAAAAGTCTTGTATCGGCTCCATTACGTTATGTTCAAAGTAGTTGTCGATTAGATTCCAGAGACATTGACAAGATGATTGATTAATTTATTTTCACATAAACATGACATTATTGAATGCTTATCATGAAAACCACGTTGACTTGCTGCAAGCAGTCGACTAAAACTTGTAAACAAACATGCCAGGCAAGTTGGAAACAATTCCATTTTTCCATTGCTAGCAGATTGTGAGTCTGCTGACATTAAAAGAGGAATATTTACATTCCGCCTGATTAAATAGTTTATAGCTAACAAGCTTATGAGCTGGACTCTCAGGCTCTCCTTCTTCTTCATTTTCTTCTAAGTCACAAATTCAAGCATCACCTGTTTGCCGCCGCCATAAACGCTTCTAAACAACAAAACCAGTTCATGTTCCTCAGTGGGGATACGTGGTGGAACTCCATGACCGGTACCAGGACCTGCAGGGACAAACACACAAGAACCAAGTTTTAAAATGTTAATTAAATTAAAGAATTAACTCAGTATTTTTTAAGAAAATAATTTTGAGGGGAAAAAGGTATTTAAATCCTGTGAATTTATAATATAATCATTGTATATTCAGTAGGTACAATTGTTTATTTTTATAGTGCTGCTTTTTAATAAAAGTAACAAAGCAGGCCAGTGACAAGTCCATCCATTTTCTACTGCTTTTCCTTTTTAATTTGTTTTCATTTATTTATTACTGACAAGTCAAATAAATAAATCAAAATACATATAAAAAAGGAAAATAATTAGCTTAATAGTTCATTAAAATTGCAATTCAACAAAGCAATACTACTATTAATAATAATAATACAGTACTGCTGAAATTAATTTACACACTAAAAAATACTGGGTTATTTTTGATAACCCAATTTTAGGTTGCTAGTGTTGGATTACATTTTTGGAGTTATTTTTATGAATAGCAATCCACTTTTGGGGTTATAAGGGTATTATTTTAACCCAATTTCTGGGTTTTCAAAATTATGAACCATTTTTGGGTTGTTTTTCAATGCATTTTTGGGTAAGAGGCTTTTTTTTTTTTAATTAAAAAGTTACTTTTTTCTTGAAGGGAATTTTATAATGGATTCATCTCATTAACATTATTTACAATCACCCAACATTGAATTAGCATAACCCAACTTTTGGGTTAAATAATTCAACCCAATAGTTTGGTTGGGAATAACCCAATAACATTAAGTTATCATAACTCAACTTTTTTGGTTATATAATTCAACGCAAAAGTTGGGTTGGAAAAAAAGGTATAGTAAGGCATTTAAATCTTGTGAATTTATAATATAATAGTTGTATATTCAGTAGTTACAATTGTAAAACTAACAAAAAACAAAAAAAATGAAAGTGATACTGCTTAAAGCCACTAGAGGGTGCTGTTTTCCTCATTTTCAAATGAATGATTTTATAGTGATGCTTGCACTATAAATGCAAATGTATAAAATACATATAAAAAAGGAAAATAATTTGACAATAGTTTATTAAAATCGCAATTCAACAAAGCAATACTACTATTACTAATAATAATAATGTACTGCTGAAATGAATGTACACACTAAAAAAAAATACTGGGTTATTTTGATAACCCAATTTATGACTTGCTAGTGTTAAAATACATTTTGGAGTTATTTTTATGAATAGCAATCCAATTTGTGGGTTATAAGGGTATTATTGTAACCCAATTTCTGGGTTTTCAAAATTATGAACCATTTTTGGGTTGTTTTTCAACGAGTAACCCATTTTTGAGTAAAATACTTAAAAAAAAAATTATTATTAAAAAGTTACTTTTTTCTTGAAGGAAATTTTAACCTCATTAACATTATTTACAATCACCCAACACTGAGTTAGTATAACTCAACTTTTGGGTTAAATAATTCAACCCAATAGTTTGGTTGGGAATAACCCAATAACATTAAGTTATCATAACTCAACTTTTTGGTTAAATAATTCAACGCAAAAGTTGGGTTGAAAAAAAGGTATAGTAAGGCATTTACATCTTGTGAATTTATAATATTATAGTTCTATATTCAGCATTTACAATTGTAAAAAATAATAATAATAATAATAATGAGGCTGATACTGCTTAAAGCCACCAGAGGGTGCTGTTTTCCTCATTTTCAAATGAATGATTTTATAGTGCTGCTTGCACTATAAATGCAAATGTATAAAATACATATAAAAAAGGGAAATAATTTGCCAATATCCATCCATCCATCCATTTTCTACCGCTTGTCCCTTTCGGGACAATAGTTCATTAAAATCGCAATTCAACAAAGCAATACTACTATCAATAATAATAATATTGTACTGCTGAAATGAATGTACACACTACAAAAAATACTGGGTTATTTTGATAACCCAATTTATGAGTTGCTAGTGTTGGGTTGAATTTTGGAGTTAATTTTAGACTTAGACTTTATTGATCCACAAGGGAAATTGTTCCACACAGCAGCTCAGTTACAAAGGATGGAAAGTGTAAGGATGGAAAGGACAATGCAGGTATAAAGTAGACTGAAAATGTACCATAGTAGCAATATAAAATATAACATGTATGTAATATTTACATATTATATGTACAGTATATAATATATATTGATATATTATATAATGTACTGTGTATATAATATGTATAATAATATTATATTAATAGCAATCAATTTTTGGGGTTATAAGGGTATTATTTAAACTCAATTTCTGGGTTTTCAAAATTATGAACCATTTTTGGGTTGTTTTTCAACGCGTAACGCATTTTTGGGTAGAAAGCTTTTTTTATTATTAAAAAGTTACTTTTTTCATGAACGTTTTTTACAATCACCCAACATTGAGTTAGCATAACCCAACTTTTGGGTTAAATAATCCAACCCAATAGTTTGGTTGGGAATAACCCAACATCAAGTTATCATATCTCAACTTTTGGGTTAAATAATTCAACGCAAAAGTGGGGTTGAAAAAATGAACCCAAAATGTTGAGTTAAATGAACTCAAATCAGGGGTTTGTCTTTTCTGAGCAGGCAGTTGGGTTACAATTGGGTTATTTTTGAAGCCAACATTATATTGGAGTGTAACTGACCCGGCAGTGCTGTAAGGAGCCTGGTTGAGCTGAGACGTTAGCGAGGCTGCGGAAAAGCTGTTGGGAGAAAGATCACGACTCGTGCTGTTTGGCGACGTACTTGAAGAAACTGCAATGAGAAAATAACAAATAAAAAAACTTTTCAACTTTTGATGCTGCTACGTTACTCACCTCCACCTGAAGCCAGCGGGCTGTAGGACCTGGACACTGCCACCTGCATCAATCAATCACACATCAGTATCCATCACGGATCAATATTGGTAAAAAAAAAAAATCCAAAATAGATGCGAGTGTGCATGGTCACCAACCATCCTGGAGTTGTAACCCTGGGACTTGACAGATAAACTGGACACGGGACAAAAGATCCTCTTCTCCTTTTGGCGCCGGTTGCAGAACCAAACCCGAATGACTTCCTTCTCCATGGCCAGCTGCTCTGAGATCAGCGTTATTTCTTCAGAGTTAGGTTTGGGGTTCTGCAAGGCAACACAAAGCCACTCTTACATTACTACACTATATTTAAACTATATATATATATATATATATATATATATATATATATATATATATATATATATATATATATATATATATATATATATATATATATATATATGTCTTAATAAGGTTATCCAAAAAATAGTGCTCGATACCGTAGTAGAGCGCAATATATGTATGTGTGGGAAAAAAAATCACAAGACTACTTCATCTCTACAGGCCTGTTTCATGAGGGGGTTCCCTCAATCATCAGGAACAGGCCTGTAGAGATGAAGTAGTCTTGTGATTTTTTTTCCCACACATACATATACATATATATATATATATATATATATATATATATATATATATATATATATATATATATATATATATAATACTGTGTATATATATATATATATATATATATATATATATATATATATATATATATATATATATATATATATATTATACTGTATATATATATATACATATATATATACAGTATAATTATATATATTATACTGTGTATATATATATATATATACATATACAGTATAATATATATATATATATATATATATATATATATATATATATATATATATATATATTATACTGTATATTATACTATATATATATATATATATATATATATATATATATATATATATTATACTGTATATGTATATATATATATATATATATATATATATATATATATATATATATATATATATATATATATATATATATATATATATATATTATACTGTATATATATATATATATATATATATATATATATATATTGCATCCGGAACGCATTGAGCAATAGCTGTGAATACTTCTGATTTCTTAGTTTCCTATTCTTAAATAAATTTGCAAAAACACTTCTAAAAACCTTTTTAGGACAAAAATGAATTTATACCATTTTGGAATAAATGCTGTTGCATAAAAAAAATTGTGGGAAAAGTGAAGCGCTGTGAATACTTTACAGATGCACTGTATAGTATATATATATATATATATATATATATATATATATATATACATATATATATATATATATATATACCCACCCACTCTGTGCCCTATATAAACCATGCTATGGGAATGCTCCCATTAAAATCTCCTGATGATTGAGGGTACCCCCCCTCATGAAACAGGCCTGTAGAGATGAAATAGTCTTGTGATTTTTTTCCCACACATACATATATATATATATATATATATATATATATTTTTTTTTATATATATATATATATATATATATAGCATCAGGAATGCATTGAGCAGTAGCTGTGGATACTTCTGAATGTTTGATTTCTTAGTTTTCTATTCTTCAATATAAATTTGCAAAGACATTTTCAAAAACCTTTCGACATTGTAATTGTGGGGTATTGTGAGTAGATTTTTTAGGACAAAAATGAATTTATTCCATGCTGGAATAAAAGCTGTTACATAAAAAATTGTGGAAAAAGTTAAGCGCTGTGAATAGTTTCCAGATGCACTGTAAGTATATTTGCATGTATGGATATATATTTATGGAGTATATATATATATATATATATATATATATATATATATATATATATATATATATATATATATATATATATATATATATATCAGTGACGTGCGATGAGGTTGATGGCTGGTGAGGCACTGACTTCATCACAGTCAGATTTACAAACATATGAACCCTAAAGAGTATCTTATTCACCATTTGATTGGCAGCAGTTAACGGGTTATGTTTAAAAGCTTATACCAGCATTCTTCCCTGCTTGGCACTCAGCATCAAGGGTTGGAATTGGGGGTTAAATCACCAAAAATTATTCTCGGGCGCGGCGCCGCTGCTGCTGCCCACTGCTCCCCTCACCTCCCAGGGGGTGAACAAGGGGATGGGTCAAATGCAGAGGACAAATGTCACCACACCTAGTGTGTGTGTGACAATCATTGCTACTTTAACTTAATTTTAACTTTACACATACAAACTGTAGCACACAAAAAAGTACATTTAATTAAAAAAAAACCTTATTATGGTCTTACCTTTACTTATAAGTGCGGGAACAGTGGTGTTCGTGTTGGAGGAGTTGTGAATGAATGAAATATGAAATCTGTGCTGCAGTCTGCAGGTATACCTAATGTTGTGTCCCTGCAGTCCTCCGGCGCGAGCATTGTTGTTTTTGCACTTTTTGGCTTCTTGTTAAGTGACTTTTTTGGGGGGGACTTTTCTTGCACGTGGAGGGTTTGGGTGTGGGCTTTGGTTGGTGTGGCCCTCCCGTCGGGGGGTGCACTCTTGCGCGGGGGTGCATTAACTGGCACCAGGAGGCGGGATTACTGCGAGCTTCACACAGTGCGTCTTCGCAGCAGTTTTATGATCGCTCAGCACAAGAAATACGTTACACACATACAGTTGTTGACAAAATACACTGTACATTATATACCTCAGCTAACTAAACTATGGAAATGTATAATATAGTTCATATAGCAATACGGTCTCACTGCACAGCAGGCCAGCAGTTAGCCGAGTCATTGCGCAATCCATGTTGAGGCACTGAGTGACGTGCCTCAACTGGCCGCTGATCACCGCACCGTCTCTTCTCAGTATTTGAACGGCAAATGTGAAAATTCAGCGAATTTGAATAAAAATAATCTAAAACTGGTGAAGTTAAATGGAAAATAACTTTATAGTATAATCATTGGATACATATAACAATGTAATTTTTTTTTTTTCTTTTTACATTTTTTTTCTTTCCATGATGGCGGTGAGGCCCCACCTCACCTGCCTCCAGTGACTGCACGTCACTGATATATGGATATGTATATATATTAGAGATGCGCGGTTTGCAGACACAACCGCGGAGTCCGCGGATTATCCGCGGATCGGGCGGATGAAATTTAAAAAAATTAGATTTTATCCGCGGGTCGGGTCGGGCGGTTGAAATAAAAAAAAATTAGATTTTAAATAGATTCAGGCGGGTGGCAGTTAAACCAATTCGGAAATATATATACATAGTTAAATGTTGTTACCCACATACGAAAAACAAGCAGGCACTTTTACGGAGCGGAGAAGGGACGCCTCGCCGGGGTACGGGACCGAGGCCCCTTCCCCCGAGAGGGCCCCACCGGGAGCCGTAGCTGAGGCGATCCGCGAGAAGGGCCCGACGCACGTCCAGGGTCACCACCGCGCCCACCGCACCAACACCCCGCCTCGTCCGCCTTTGCCGCGGCCGGCGTCACGCGCAGCAGGTAAGCAGCTTACCTGCCCGCCACCCCCGTGGCCGGGGGCTCGTAACAGGGGTCACTCCGCGTGCTCCGCCCGCGCAGCTTACCTGCCCGCCACCCCTGTTGCCGGGGGCGCGTAACAGGGGACACTCCGCGCGCAGTGCGCTCACGAAAGGGGTGGGGCTCACCCTGGTTGATATAGACAGCAGCTAGGACGGTGGCCATGGAAGTCGGAACCCGCTAAGG
Source organism: Nerophis lumbriciformis (assembly GCF_033978685.3). NCBI lineage: Eukaryota > Metazoa > Chordata > Actinopteri > Syngnathiformes > Syngnathidae > Nerophis > Nerophis lumbriciformis. The sequence goes on from NC_084556.2 coordinate 47,490,708, forward strand.
AGTGTGTAACAACCCACCTGCCGAATCAACTAGCCCTGAAAATGGATGACGCTGGAGCGTCGGGCCCATACCCGGCCGTCGCCGGCAGTGAGACGCGCTTGGAGGTGCGCTCAGCGCGGCTCCCATATGATTGCGCACTGGTGTGCGTCTGGGTCGTGACAGCGTGGCACGCGAATGTCTGTGCTGCATTGGATCAGTCTCCTTTCTTTAACAGGCAAAAGCTTTATAACCTCACTAATGCCTTGCATCGTCTATATTAGATATATAACAACGGGCGGGTGCGGTTCTGATCAAATGTTAGTTCGGGTGGATGGCGGATGGTTAACGACTTTCTGATGCGGTTGCGGATGAAATAATTGCCTATCCGCGCATCTCTAATATATATATATATATATATATATATATATATATATATATATATATATATATATATATATATATATATATATATATATATGTATATATATATAATTACGCAAATGTTGGAGATGCTTGGTGATTGTGATGAGTTGCCAATAATACTAAAGTATGAATCATTTTTAGGTGGTCCATATTTGCCTTTTGACTTTGTTTAGTTGACTGTAAAGACGAGCAGAGATGTATTGAGGGGGAAAAGTTGAACTTTGTGCTCACATCCAGAAAACGCTTCTCCAGCGTGAGTTTAATGTTGGTTTCAATGCTGGTCCTCTTCTTCCTCTTGCGGCCATAACCTTCCATCAGAGGCGGCAGAGATGTGGAGTTGCTCATGGAGTCAGACGGTGAGTTCTCTGACAACAACAAAAATGTCACATTTGAAGGTAATAAACATTAAAAATGTCACTTGTATTGTTGGACTCGTCGGTTCATGTTGCGTTAATTCAACCGCGGAATTCTTAATTCTGACCCTGAAAGGCCGCCGTACTCGTTTGTTACTTCCGGTCCCGCTGCTAGCTTACATAGCTAGCCACCAGCGAAACGGCGTTGTCGTTTAGACAGCACGTTTATTCGGTTTCCGAATCTGCATTACTAAAAAAACGATTGAATTTTTTTTTGTCAAAGAACTGCCAAACACAAACGTGATTCAAACGAGAAACGTGAGCGTTGACGAGTGACGATACAGCCAACGGCGTAGCGGGGCTAACTCCAGCTACATGGCAGACAGCGACCACCGCGGTGCATCCTGGGACTTGTAGTTGTATTGCTGGTGAGTAATACAGTACAAATATGAAGTGGCCAGTTTCGTTGAAAACCACATTTAAGTTATTTACTGAAATTGAGTGAGCCTATGGCTTTGCACTTTATTTGTTATATATATAGGTAAAAGCCAGTAAATTAGAATATTTTGAAAAACTTGATTTATTTCAGTAATTGCATTCAAAAGGTGTAACTTGTACATTATATTTATTCATTGCACACAGACTGATGCATTCAAATGTTTATTTCATTTAATTTTGATGATTTGAAGTGGCAACAAATGAAAATCCAAAATTCCGTGTGTCACAAAATTAGAATATTACTTAAGGCTAATACAAAAAAGGGATTTTTAGAAATGTTGGCCAACTGAAAAGTATGAAAATGAAAAATATGAGCATGTACAATACTCAATAGTTGGTTGGAGCTCCTTTTGCCTCAATTACTGCGTTAATGCGGCGTGGCATGGAGTCGATGAGTTTCTGGCACTGCTCAGGTGTTATGAGAGCCCAGGTTGCTCTGATAGTGGCCTTCAACTCTTCTGCGTTTTTGGGTCTGGCATTCTGCATCTTCCTTTTCACAATACCCCACAGATTTTCTATGGGGCTAAGGTCAGGGGAGTTGGCGGGCCAATTTAGAACATAAATACCATGGTCTGTAAACCAGGCACGGGTAGATTTTGCGCTGTGTGCAGGCGCCAAGTCCTGTTGGAACTTGAAATCTCCATCTCCATAGAGCAGGTCAGCAACAGGAAGCATGAAGTGCTCTAAAACTTGCTGGTAGACGGCTGCGTTGACCCTGGATCTCAGGAAACAGAGTGGACCGACACCAGCAGATGACATGGCACCCCAAACCATCACTGATGGTGGAAACTTTACACTAGACTTCAGGCAACGTGGATCCTGTGCCTCTCCTGTCTTCCTCCAGACTCTGGGACCTCGATTTCCAAAGGAAATGCAAAATTTGCATGGTTGGGTGATGGTTTGGGGTGCCATGTCATCTGCTGGTGTCGGTCCACTCTGTTTCCTGAGATCCAGGGTCAACGCAGCCGTCTACCAGCAAGTTTTAGAGCACTTCATGCTTCCTGCTGCTGACCTGCTCTATGGAGATGGAGATTTCAAGTTCCAACAGGACTTGGCGCCTGCACACAGCGCAAAATCTACCCGTGCCTGGTTTACAGACCATGGTATTTCTGTTCTAAATTGGCCCGCCAACTCCCCTGACTTTAGCCCCATAGAAAATCTGTGGGGAATTGTGAAAAGGAAGATGCAGAATGCCAGACCCAAAAACGCAGAAGAGTTGAAGGCCACTATCAGAGCAACCTGGGCTCTCATAACACCTGAGCAGTGCCAGAAACTCATCGACTCCATGCCACGCCGCATTAACGCAGTAATTGAGGCAAAAGGAGCTCCAACCAAGTATTGAGTATTGTACATGCTCATATTTTTCATTTTCATACTTTTCAGTTGGCCAACATTTCTAAAAATCCCTTTTTTGTATTAGCCTTAAGTAATATTCTAATTTTGTGACACACGGAATTTTGGATTTTCATTTGTTGCCACTTCAAATCATCAAAATTAAATGAAATAAACATTTGAATGCATCAGTCTGTGTGCAATGAATAAATATAATGTACAAGTTACACCTTTTGAATGCAATTACTGAAATAAATCAAGTTTTTCAAAATATTCTAATTTACTGGCTTTTACCTGTATATATTTAGCATTCTATTTTAGTTACTTTGAATTTACAACCCCCTGGCGCTGTTTTGGACGGTTTTTGTACTGTTACTTTGATTATTATTTCTCAACTGTTTGTAAATGTTGAAATTTATAAATAAAGGTTTATAAAATTAAAATAAATAAATTAAGAAAAAAAGTTTCCTTGAAAAAAAAATATTTCAGTCAAAATAAAAATTAATCTTGATTTTTAATATCTTTATCATTCATATTTGCTCAACATTTTTTTTCTGGCTACTACCGCAAACTACTATATTAATAATCAATATTTTCTAAAAAAATAATCTAATAATTTCAATATTAATTGAAACCATCAACAACATTATTTTAAACATTTTTCCTGCAACCACTGCAAACTACAATAATAATAATTAGAGATGTCCGATAATATCGGCCTGCCGATATTATTGGCGGATAAATGCTTTTAAATGTAATATCGGAAATTATCGGTATCGTTTTTTAATTATATTTTTATTTTTTTATTAAATCAACATAAAAAACACAAGATACACTTACAATTAGTGCACCAACCCAAAAAACCTCCCTCCCCCATTCACACTCATTCACACAAAAGGGTTGTTTCTTTCTGTTATTAATATTCAGGTTCCTACATTATATATCAATATATATCAATACAGTCTGCAAGGGATACAGTCCGTAAGCACACATGATTGGTCCACTAATAGTACTAACCTTTAACAGTTAATTTTACTCATTTTCATTAATTACTAGTTTCTATGTAACTGTTTTTATATTGTTTTACTTTCTTTTTTATTCAAGAAAATGTTTTTAATTTATTTATCTTATTTTATTATTTTTTAAAAAAGGACCTTATTTTCACCATACCTGGTTGTCCAAATTAGGCATAATAATGTGTTAATTCCATGACTGTATATATCGGTATCGGTTGATATCGGTATCGGTAATTAAGAGTTGGACAATATCGGAATATCGGATATCGGCAAAAAGCCATTATCGGACATCCCTAATAATAATCAATCATTTCTAAAAAGAAACAATTTTAATATTGTTTAAAAAGATAAACAAGGATTTAAAAAAAAATATGGCTACCATATTAATAATCAACAATATTAATAATCAATTATTTCTTTAAAAAAATCAAAACATTTGATTATTTTTTTAAAAGATAAACAACTATTGTCAACATTTTTTAAATGGTTTTATCTAAAAAAAAGAAATAAAAAAAAAGTCTTGTGTCGGCTCTATTACGTTATGTTTAAAGGTTAGATTCCAGAGACATTGACAAGATGATTGATTAGTCCTTCTTATTTTGACATTTACTTTAGTTGTATTGGTGGTGAGTAATACAGTACAAATGTTAAGTGGCAAGTTTCGTTAAAAAAAATATTTCAGTCAAAATAAAAATTAATCTTAATTTTTAATATCTTTATCATTCATATTTGCTCAACATTTTTTTTTGGCTACTACGATAAACTACTATATTAATAATCAATATTTTCTAAAAATAATCTAATAATTTAAATATTAATTCAAACCATCAACAAAAGTATTTTTAAACATTTTTCCTGCAACCACTGCAAACTACAATGATAATAATCAATCATTTCTAAAAAGAAACAATTTGAATATTGTTTAAAAAGATAAACAAGTATTTTAAAAAAATTATGGCTACCACCTGAAACTACAATATTAATAACCAATTATTTCTTTAAAAAAATGTAAACATTTGATTTATTGTTAAAAAAGATAAACAAGTATTGTCAACATTTTTTAAATGGTTTTATTTTTTTTTTTAAATAAAAAAATATTGTGTTATGGTATGTTTAAAGAAGGTTATATTCCAGAGACATTGACAAGATGATTGATTAGTCCTTCTTATTTTAACATTTACTTTAGTTGTATTGGTGGTGAGTAATACAGTACAAATGTGGCAAGTTTCGTTAAAAAAAAATATTTCAGTCAAAATAAAAATTCCTCTTAATTTTGAATATCTTTATCATTCATATTTGCTCAACATTTTTTTTCTGGCTACTACCGCAAACTACTATATTAATAATCAATATTTTCTCAAAATAATCTAATAATTTAAATATTTATTCAAACCATCAACAAAAGTATTTTAAACATTTTTCCTGCAACCACTGCAAACTACAATAATAATAATCAATCATTTCTAAAAAGAAACAATTTGAAAATTGTTTAAAAAGATAAACAAGTATTTAAAAAAAAATTATGGCTACCACCTGAAACTACAATATTAATAACCAATTATTTCTTTAAAAAAAAATGTAAACATTTGATTTATTGTTAAAAAGATAAACAAGTATTGTCAAATTTTTTTAAATGGTTTTATCTAAAAAAAAAAAAAAGTATTGTGTTATGCTATGTTTAAAGAAGGTTAGATTCCAGAGACATTGACAAGATGATTGATTAGTTTACTTTAGTATACAAATATACAGTACAAATAATGAGTGGCCAGTTTTGTTGAAAAAATATGTTACAGTCAAAATAAAAATGAATCTTGGATTTTAATATATTTATCATTCATATTTGCTCATTAATATTTTATTTCTTCAACTCTTTTTCCTTCCCTTCGAAGCTTCTCTACCATTTTCTGTAAATTACCTATTATTTTCTCTTCGATTGAAAGAGAACATAGAACATTTTGCATTTATGCTAAATTACACTTTTTATTCAAGTGATGATTAATGTGCACTGTCCCAATTAAATAAATGACAATTTAATTCAATTAAAATGTAACACCTGAACATGGGAAGGAAGCAAACTTTAAATGACAAAATGCATGACAGATCGATGTTGTTTGTGAACGATGTAAGTAACAAATGATAAGTAATAGACATGGGCAAGGATGCATCGTGTAATGTCATACACAAATCAAACGATGGCTTTATGCTCCCAACCTGCGTCACTCAGCCATTTCTCCAGCAAAGGTTTGAGCTTGCACATGTTCTTGAAGCTCAGGTTGAGGGCCTCGAAGCGAGAGATTGTCGTCTGGCTGAAATCGTTGCCGTACAGTTTCCCCATGGCCAGGCCAACGTCACCCTGCAACCCATCACACAAGCAGAGCTGCTCGTCTTCACCAATGCATGAACGAGCGCACGATGAATGAATGAATGACGAAAGGTGAAGGTTACAATCAAACAGCTGGTGTGTAATACAGTATGAACACTTTGTAGGGCGCAACGTAACACATTTTAGCTTTGTGTATAAAGCTACATCCTAGTTATGCAACATACCATATATAGTAGGAGTGTAAAAAAATTGATTTTCGAAAAAATCGCGAGTCTTATTAGTAACTATTCTTAATCGGTTAAAAAAAATCAAACATCTGTTTTTTAAATATATATATGAATATATTTTTTACATTTATTCATTTAATTTTATTTCTTAAATCTGTCCTGTCCAACCACTCAGACAAATCATATTGTTGATGTTAGGGGTGTAACGGTACGTGTATTTGTATTGAACCATTTCGGTACGGGGGTTTCGGTTCGGTTCGGAGGTGTACCGAACGAGTTTCCACACAAACATATTAAGTAGCCGCTTCCGCTTACTTCTGCCTCTGTCTCTGTCAGTCCTCCACACAGCACCCAGCATTGTGCCACCCACACAACCATCTGATTGGTTACAAACAGAGCGGTAACAGCCAATCAGCAGTGCATATTCAGAGCGCATGTCGTCAGTGCTTAGCGTTTAGCAGGTAAGCATCAGGCAGCGGCCTCTCCCCAAATTATAATAAACACCTTTCAGTCAACTACTAGTGACATCACTATGAGCCCGTTGACCTTCTAGAAACCTAAACGGCAGCTCAGCTCGCTCGCAGTCCTGGCTTGAGGTGAAGGCTAATTCGCTTTTAGTGTAAAGTTAGCTCATTTTGCGGTGTGTGTGTGTGTTACGGACAGCAAAGCCCTGTCTGTCTGTTATTTCACTTGACCTTTTTCTGTGTTTTTGTGCAGCAAAAAAAGACATTATGTTAAATGAAGAGTTTCTGTCTCTGATAGTTGATATAATAATGTAAGTGCATCATTAAGCCTACATGAACTCCATGGTGTTCAGGGATGAATAGTCTCTCCTATTGCTATTGTACTATTTTTTCAGCTATTGTTACATTAATCATTAGTAATGCAGCAGCCTAGTTTTGAATGGCAGGGTCCCTGCTATCACATGTTGATAAAAATATAACCTTTACATAATAAAAATCAACTACAGGCTTCCCAAATGCTGTAATAAATTAAGCATGATGAGTTGACTTGAAACTGTTTAATGTTGCACTTTTTATATGTAGAAGAAAAGTTTTGTCATTTTATTTAATCTGAGCAACAACTTAAGGCAGTTTAATGTTGATTAATGTGGGCAGAATTATTATAGTGTTCCCAATGTTAAAAGGATAAAGCCATTGTTTACAAATTTGAGAAATAAATAACCAAAAAATGTATATTTTGTTGTTTTCTTACTGTACCGAAAATGAACCGAACCGTGACCTCTAAACCGAGGTACGTACCGAACCGAAATTTTTGTGTACCGTTACACCCCTAGTTGATGTAGATCAGGGGTGTCAAACTCATTTTAGCTCAGGGGCCGCATGGAGGAAAATATGTGCACACGTGGGCCGGACTATTAAAATCATGGCATTAAAACTAAAAAAAAAAAAGACAACTTCAGATTGGTTTTTTTTTGTCTTACTTTGGCCAAAAACAGAACAAACACATTCTGAAAATATTACAATAAAAATATAGAAAAAAATATATGCAGCGGTAAAGTTTAGATCCATGAAGGAAAGAAGAAAGTGAATGAATGTTTATAACTTTACATATGCATAAAAATGTTTTTTTTCTTTTGTATGATTTTTTTAAAATGAATTTGTCATGTTGGTGTAATCATGTTTTGTTATAGTCATGTTTTGTTTAGTTATTGGACTCTTTAGTTTCTGGCTTTTCACTCCCTGGTCTTGTTTCCATAGTTACCCATTAGTTTCACCTGTTTCACGTTTGGACTCATTGTGCACTCTTGTTTATCACCATAGCAACCCATTAGTTTTCACCTGTCACGTCACGCACCTGTTTCACGTTTTGAGTCACGCACCTGTTTTTGTTAATCATGTCTGTAGTATTTAAGTTCAGTGTTTTCAGTTTGTCTTTCTGGTGACATCCCCACATTTATGCTCGACACATTTCTGACTCTTTTTCATGTCCATCGTTCACGCTGCTCCTTTTTTGTCCATGCCAAGTAAGTTTTTTTTTAATTATTGCCACAGTTAGTGTTTTTTGTTGTTCATAGTTTTTGCCTTTGTGCAAGTGTTTGGTTTCATAGTTTGTTCTCCGCCATTGTGCGCGCCTTTTGTTTACTTCCTTTTTTTTTAGTTTAAATAAAAATGTACTCGCATTCCCGTCTTGCCCGAGCCAACTTTCCGTTGCATCCCGGAAAAGCAAACACCCAGGACCAAGTCATGACAGAATTAAGTCCAAAACACAATATAGAATGTGAGATATAACAGGATAATGCATACATTTATCTTTCAAAAGGGTTACAAAAAAGTGGGACCCCAAAAATTTACTGTGGGACCCCATTTTTATGACTTGATTTTTATACTCCATCAATCTTGGCGCTAGGAATTTTCAAAATGGGGTCCCACAGTAAATTTGTGGGGTCGCACTTTTTTGTAAGCGTTTTGAAAACAAATGATAAACGTATGCATTGTCCTTTTATATCTCACATTCTATATTGTGTTTTGGAAGAAGGTTGTCGTAAACGTTACTTAATTCATTAAAAAAATACTCCAAAATAAAACAAACTTTTATGCATATGTAAATGTATTCAGTTATAAACATTCATTCACTTTCTTCTTTCCTTCATGGATCTAAACTTTTTTTTATTTTTTTTTATTTTTATTTTTTTTAATTATTAAATCAACATAGAAAAAAATACACGATACACTTTCAACTAGTGCATCTAAACTTTACCGCTGCACGTATTATTTTCTATATTTTTATTGTAATATTTTCAGAATGTGTTTGTTCTATTTTTGGCCAAAGTAAGACAAAAAAAAACAATCTAAAGTTGTCTTTATGTTTAGTTTTATTGCCATCATTTTAATAGTCCGGCCCACGTGCGCACAGATGTTCCCCCATGCGACCCCTGAGCTAAAATTAATTTGACACCCCTGGTGTAAGAAAACAAAATGTAACAACTGGACAGCATAGTTTTAATAATCACCTTATTTTTAAATGTTACATTAAAACATTTTTTTTTATTATCAAACAATTAAAATGTATTAACACACTCAAAAGTACCGAAAATTGGTTCAAATTAGAGATGTCCGATAATTGTGGACTGCCGATATTATCGGCCGATAAATGCTTTAAAATGTAATATCGGAAAATTATCGGTATCGGTTTCAAAATGATCGGTATCGGTTTCAAAAAGTAAAATGTATGACTTTTTAAAACGCCGCTGTGTACACGGACGTAGGGAGACGTACAGAGCGCCAATAAACCTTAAAGGCACATAATATCTACGGCTTTTCACACACACAAGTGAATGCAAGCATACTTGGTCAACAGCCATACAGGTCACACTGAGGGTGGCCGTATAAACAACTTTAACACTGTTACAAATATGCGCCACACTGTGACCTGGTCATGGCATGACATCCAGTAATATCTGAGGCTACCAGAATTGATCACTTTGGGGGAGTTTAAGTCCATTTTAAAAGATCGAGAAACCAGTTCTCTTGGGAAATGTATTTTCTTTTACATTTAATTATTACTTAATTGTTTTAAATTATTTTTGCCCTTTAGTGCGATGACTGCTGTCTTGTTGTAATTATTATTGTAACTAGAGATGTCTGATAATATCGGACTGCCGATATTACCGGCCGATAAATGCTTTAAAATGTAAAATCGGAAATTATCGGTATCTTTTTCAAAAAGTAAAATTTATTACTTTTTAAAACGTCGCTGTACGGAGTGGTACACGGACGTAGGGAGAAGTACAGAGCAGTTGCGTCTCCCAGTCATACTTGCCAACCCTCACGATTTTCCCGGGAGACTCCCGAATTTCAGTGCCGCTCCCGAAAATCTCCCGGTGCAACCATTCTCCCGAATTTCTCCCGATTTCCACCCAGACAACATTCTTAAAGGCAATGCCTTTGCGTGCCGGCCCAATCACATAATATCTACGGCTTTTTACACACACAAGTGAATGCAAGTCGTACTTAGTCAACAGCCATACAGGTCACACTGAGGGTGGCGATATCAACAACTTTAACACTATTACAAATATGCACCACACTGTAAACCCACACCAAACAAGAAAGACAAACACATTTCGGGAGAACATCCGCACCGTAACACAACTGGGGCGAGTTTTTCCTTGCCCTTATGTGGGCTCTGTACCGAGGATGTCGTTGTGGCTTGTGCAGCCCTTTGAGACACTTGTGATTTAGGGCTATATAAATAAACATAGATTGATTGATTGATTGATTGATAAACACAACAGAACAAATACCCAGAACCCCTTTGTAGCACTAAGTCTTCCGGGATGCTACAATATACACCCCCCGCTACCCCGTAGCCCCCCTAAACCCTGTCCCCTCAACCCTGCCCACCTCAACCTCCTCATGCTCTCTCAGTTAGAGCATGTCCCAAGTTCCAAGCTGCTGTTTTGAGGCATGTTAAAAAAAACAATGCACTTTGTGACTTCCATAATAAATATGGCAGTGCCATGTTGGCATTTTTTTCCATAACTTGAGTTGATTTATTTTGGAAAACCTTGTTACATTGTTTAATGCATCCAGCGGGGCATCTCCACAAAATTAGGCATAATAATGTGTTAATTCCACGACTGTGTATATCGGTATCGGTTGGTATCAGAATCGGTAATTAAGTGTTGGACAATATCGGATATCGGCAAAAAAGCCATTATCGGACATCTCTAGTTCAAATGTTGTGGTACCTGCGTGAAGCCCAGTTTGATGCGTCTCTGCTTGAACGCTTTGGCAAACTGCTCCAGCTCCTCCAGGTCGCTGGGCTCCTCCTGTGGCGGGGCGGCCACCTGCTTGGGCATCTGCAGGTGCGCCAGGTCCAGGTGGTTGTCCATGGACGGCCCCACCAGGCCGGAGCGGCTCGTGGCCTGACGGGGGAGACGCGACGAGTGAGAACTTTGGCTCCCCCAATCTGTGCTGGGCAAACGTCTCCATAGTCGTGTTTGATTAAGAAGACGTGTCTTTCCCTTCCTCATTTCAGACAGGTGTTTGTGTGGCGAGTCCTACCTGTGGCGTCAGAGCCAGCCCGGGCTGGTGCTGGAGGAGGCCGGCGTGGTTCTGCCCGGGGTGGGACATCAGGTTCTGCTGCAGGAGAACTGCAAACATGGAGGTTAGTAACACTCAGATAGTCCTCCGTGCAGCGGGCTTGTACCTTGGTGGCTGTTGGGGTTCTGCGAGAGCAGGAAGGGGGAGGGAGACGACAGGTGTGGCGACAGGTGAGACGACAGGTGAGTTGGTGGCATCAGAACCAACTGCTGCATGCTGTGCAGAGATGTCAGGTCCTAGTAGTAATCAGAGCAGTCTCATCACGGTCTTTAACGTGAGTGCAGCCCTCACACTATTTAGAGTAGTCAGTGTACTAGTTGTACTACCAACACACGCATTATTGGCGACGTAAGAGACGAGCAAGATAATTGTGCCTTGCCTGGTTAGCATCATGGTCGGGGGGAGGTGCATGAGGACAAACATGCATATCAACATGCCACGGTTCAGTTTTCCATGGAGGTCAATTTGTGTCTTTATTACAAAAGCTGAATTTGTGTAACTGAATTTCTTGCGTTTGAATTTTGTCAGATGAATTTTTGTACATCAAATTATGCTGACAATTTTATTCAATAGGGCATACTTGCCAACCTTGAGACCTCCGATTTCGGGAGGTGGGGGGTGGGGGTGGGTTGGGGGGGGCGTGGTTAAGAGGGGAAGAGTATATTTACAGCTAGAATTCACCAAGTCAGGTATTTTATGTATGTATATATATATATATATATATATATATATATAAGAAATACTTGACTTTCAGTGAATTCTAGCTATAAATATATATTTCTTTTATTATATATATATATACCGTATATATATATATATATATATGTAAATAAATAAGAGAAATTCTTGAATTTCAGTGTTCATTTATTTACACATATACACACATAACACTCATCTACTCATTGTTGAGTTAAGGGTTGAATTGTCCATCCTTGTTCTATTCTCTGTCACTATTTTTCGAACTGATGATGCATTGCTGTGTGGCACGCACAAAAGTGCCTTCATCAAATGCACTAGATGGCAGTATTGTCCTGTTTAAGAGTGTCACAACATTGCTGTTTACGGCAGACGAACTGCTTTACGGTAGAGGAAAATACGTCACTTAGGTCCGCATGGAGCTGGAGGGGGCGCAACCTCCAGCTCCGCCTGAATTTCGGGAGATTTTCGGGAGAAAATTTGTCCCGGGAGGTTTTCGGGAGAGGAGCTGAATTTCGGGAGTCTCCCGGAAAATCCGGGAGGGTTGGCAAGTATGCAATAGAGCAGTGGTTCTTAAAGGCCTACTGAAACCCACTACTACCGACCACGAAGTCTGATGGTTTATACATCAATGATGAAATCGTAACATTGCAACACATGCCAATATGGCCGGGTTAGCTTACTAAAGTGCAATTTTAAATTTCGCGCGAAATATCCTACTGAAAACGTCTCGGTATGATGACGCCTGCACGTGACGTCACGGATTGTAGAGGACATTTTGGGACAGCATGGTGGCCAGCTATTAAGTCGTCTGTTTTCATCGCAAAATTCCACAGTATTCTGGACATTTGTGTTGGTGAATCTTTTGCAATTTGTTCAATGAACAATGGAGACAGCAAAGAAGAAAGCTGTAGGTGGGAAGCGGTGTATTGCGGCAGGTGTTGTGCCGGATAACGCACCCCCGCCGTAGAATGCACCCCCTGACTGTTGTGCCGGATAACACAGCCGGTGTTTCATTGTTTACATTCCCGAAAGATGACAGTCAAGCTTTACCATTGGCCTGTGGAGAACTGGGACAACAGAGACTCTTACCAGGAGGACTTTGAGTTGGATACGCAGACGCGGTACCGTGAGTACGCATGCAGCTGCGGCTTCCAAACATTTGATCGCTTGCCCGTACGTGCGTGCCGCTATGTGCATGACACGTACGTAACTTTGGGGACTTTGGGGAAATATATGTGCTGTATGAACTTTGCGGGGGTGAACGGTACTTTGGGCTGTGGGATTGAGTGTGTTGTGCAGGTGTTTGAGTTGTATTGGCGGGTTATATGGACGGGAGGGGGGAGGTGTTTGTTATGCGGGATTAATTTGTGGCATATTAAATATAAGCCTGGTTGTGTTGTGGCTAATAGAGTATTGTGTTTATTTACTGTTTTAGTCATTCCCAGCTGAATATCAGGTCTCTCACAGCATCTTCCCTATCTGAATCGCTCCCACTGCCCTCTAGTCCTTCACTCTCACTTTCCTCATCCACGAATCTTTCATCCTCGCTCAAATTAATGGGGAAATCGTCGCTTTCTCGGTCCGAATCGCTCTCGCTGCTGGTGGCCATGATTGTAAACAATGTGCAGATGTGAGGAGCTCCACAACCTGTGACGTCACGCGCATATCCTCTGCTACTTCCGGTACAGGCAAGGCTTTTTTATCAGCGACCAAAAGTTGCGAACTTTATCGTCGATGTTCTCTACTAAATCCTTTCAGCAAAAATATGGCAATATCCCGAAATGATCAAGTATGACACATAGAATGGACCTGCTATCCCTGTTTAAATAAGAAAATCGCATTTCAGTAGGCCTTTAACCATACTTGCCAACCCTCCCGGATTTTCCGGGAGACTTCCGAAATTCAGCGCCTCTCCTGAAAACCTCCCGGGACAAATTTTCTCCCGAAAATCTCCCGAAATTCAGGCGGAGCTGGAGGCCACGCCCCCTCCAGCTCCATGCGGACCTGAGTCCGCTTTCCCACAATATAAAGAACGTCTACAGTAAAGCAGTCCGTCTGCCGTAAACAGCAATGTTGTGACACTCTTAAACAGGACAATACTGCCATCTAGTGCATTTGATGAAAGCACTTTTGTGCGTGCCACACAGCAATGCATAATCAGAGAGGGTGTTCAGCATGGTTAGAAAAATAGTGACAGAGAATAGAACAAGGATGGACAATTCAACCCTTAACTCAACAATGAGTAGATGAGTGTTATGTGTGTGTATATGTGTAAATAAATGAACACTGAAATTCAAGTATTTATTTTATTTATATATATATATATATATATATATATATATATATATATATATATATATATATATATATATACACATCCATCCATTCTTCCATTTACTACTGCTTATTCCCTTTTGGGTCGCGGGGATATATATATATATATATATATATATATATATATATATATATATATGAAATACTTGACTTGGTGAATTCTAGCTGTAAATATACTCCTCCCCTCTTAACCACGCCCCAACCACGCCCCCAACCACGCCCACCCCCCACCCCCCACCTCCCGAAATTGGAGGTCTCAAGGTTGGCAAGTATGCCTTTAACCTTGTTGGAAGTACCGAACCCCACCAGTTTCATATGCGCATTCACCGAACCCTTCTTTTTTTTCAAATTCAAGACAAAGTTACTATATGTTTTTGGTAACACTTTAGTATGGGTAACATATTCTAAGTAACAAAGACTTAATTTAGAGTTATTTGGTTAGGGTTAGGCTTAGAGTTAGAGGGTTAGGGTTATAATAAGGCCATGCCGAATAAGGCATTAATAAGTACTTAATAATGACTAGTTAAGAGCCAATATGTTACTAATTTGCATGTTAATAAGCAACTAATTAATGGTGAATATGTTCCCCATACTAAAGTGTTACCATGTTTTATTACTGGTGCACAAAATGAACCGTGCATGAACATCACCTTGTTCAAAGAACAAAACCAACACAGTGCATAAAGTCACAACAAATTACACACCTGCAAATCAGTCTGACTTCTGCTGTTGCCGTATCCGTAATACGCTGATAGGGAGAAGTTTGTATTTACATGATGAGTCGGGTGTGTTTTGACCTCCGCCGAACCCCTGAGCCCGACTCACCGAACCCCTAGGGCTCGATCGAACCCAGGTTAAGAACCACTGCAATAGAGTCTTGAGTTTTGAAGCAACACTTTTTTTCCCTGCATCACATTTTTTAAAACTGAAATTATTACACTGATTTTTTTCAATTGTTTTTTTTACACACTGAATTTTAAAACAGTGTATTTTAACAAATTAAATTATGCTGACAATTGCATTTGATTAAAAAAAAATTGTGAGCAAAATGTGTGTGTTTTAAAATTCAGTGTATAAAAATTTAATGTATGAAAATTCAGAGCAGAAATATTTGTTGCTTCAAAACTCAAGACTCACTTCAGGTAAATTAAGACTGAAGCACCTCATTGGCTGCTTCTAAGACAGGATGGTTCCAGTTCCAATTTACCTGGAGTGAATCTTGAGTTTTGAAGCAAAAAATTTTTCCTGCATTAAATTATCTATACTGATTTTTTTTCAATTGTTATTTTACACTGAATTTTTGCACACTGAATTTTAAAACAGTGTATTTTAACAAATCAAAGTACGCTGACAATTGTACTTACCGTATTTTTCGGAGTATAAGTCGCTCCGGAGTATAAGTCGCACCGGCCGAAAATGCATAATAAAGAAGGAAAAAAACATATATAAGTCGCACTGAAGTATAAGTCGCATTTTGGGGGGAAATGTATTTGATAAAAGCCAACACCAAGAATAGACATTTGAAAGGCAATTTAAAATAAATAAAGAATAGTGAACAACAGACTGAATAAGTGTACGTTATATGAGGCATAAATAACCAACTGAGAACGTGCCTGGTATGTTAACGTAACATATTATGGTAAGAGTCATTCAAATAACTATAACATATAGAACATGCTATACGTTTACCAAACAATCTGTCACTCCTAATCACTAAATCCCATGAAATCTTATACGTCTAGTCTTTTACGTGAATGAGATAAATAATATTATTTGATATTTTACGGTAATGTGTTAATAATTTCACACATAAGTCGCTCCTGAGTATAAGTCGCACCCCCATCCAAAACTGCGACTTATAGTCGGAAAAATACGGTATGCTGACAATTGTATTTAATAAGACAATTGTGAGCTAAATGTGTGTTTTACAATTCAGTGTGTAAAAATGTAATGTATGAAAATTCAGAGCAGAAATATTTGTTGCTTCACAACTCAAGACTCACTTCAGGTAAATACAAGCGGTAGAAAAATGGATGGATGGATGCACCACATTGGCTGCTTTTAAAAACAGGATGGATTGCTTGAATTGACCTGAAATGAGTCTTGAGTTTTGAAGCAACAAAGTTTTCTGCACTAGATTTTTTTACATTGAATTTTACACAACATTTTTACACGCCGAATTTTAAAACAGGTGTATTTAATAAAAACATTTTTAAACACATATTATGCTAACAAACATTCATTCAATAAAATTTTAGGCATAATTACCGTATTTTTCGGAGTATAAGTCGCTCCGGAGTATGCTGACAATTGTATTTAATAAGAAAATTGTGAGCTAAATGTGTGTTTTACAATTCAGTGTGTAAAAATGTAATGTATGAAAATTCAGAGCAGAAATATTTGTTGCTTCACAACTCAAGACTCGAAAAATGGATGGATGGATGCACCTCATCGGCTGTTTCTAAAACAGGATGGATTGCTTGAATTGACTTGAAATTAATTAATTCATTCATTCATTTATTTATTTATTTCAGGCAATGACATAAAAAAAGTACAAAGTTGACAACACATAATAATATAAATTAATATAGTGCAAAAGGTAATGTATAGTATGTAATGCATGATTGTCCAGTTTTGCCTGAAATGGGCCCTAGTGTGTGAATGTGAGTGTGAATGTTGTCTGTCTATTTGTGTTGGCCCTGCGATGAGGTGGCGACTTGTCCAGTGTGTACCCCGCCTTCCGCCCGATTGTAGCTGAGATAGGCTCCAGCGCACCCCGCGACCCCGAAGGGAATAAGCGGTAGAAAATGGATGGGATGGATGGAGTCTTGAGTTTTGAAGCAACAAAGTTTTCTGCACTAGATTTTTTTACATTGATTTTTACACAACATTTTTTCACGCTGAATTTTAAAACAGATGTATTTATTTAAAAAAAAAGTTAAACACATATAATGCTAACAAACATTTATTCAATGAAATTTTAAGCATAATTATTTATTTTTTTTACACTGAATTTTAAAACTGCATTTTAACAATCTTAATTTTTAAACAAACATTTTGCTCACACATAATAATAATAATAATAGATTGTATTTGTAAAAAACACTTTACATTGAGCAAACAACCTCAAAGTGATACAGTGTATTAAAAAAATTATAAAAAGATAATACAAATAAATAAAAATAAAAACTAGAACTAGCATGCATATATCTAAAAAAAAAGGCTTTTTTAAAAAGAAGGGTTTTTAAGCCTTTTTAAAAAGCATCCACAGTCTGTGGTGCCCTCAGGTGGTCAGGGAGAGCATTCCACAGAGGTTGGAGGTTGGAGCAGGTTAGCCTGTCCGGAGCGGAGGTGTCGTGTGGAGGATTTGGGGGTGAGCAGTTCTTTGAGGTAGAGGGGGACATTACCATGGAGGCACTGGTGGGTTAGTAGGGAGACGTTGTATTCAACCCTGAGTGGAACAGGAAGCCAGTGAAGGGATTTGAGAAGTGGCGTGATATGGTCGTGTTTCCGCACTCTAACGATTCGATCCGATTCCTGGGTTGACGATTGAATTCAGAATCGATTCTCGTCTCAACACGTTTCTAGATTAAAACCGATTCTCGCAGTGGTATAATAATTATCATCACACTTTCTCAAAACAGGTTAGAAAAGCTCCTGGTTGATTTTTTTGTCCCAATTTTTTTTTTTGTGCACCCCTAGATATTGACAGTACGATACTGCCGTACAAGCTGTACACTGACTACTCCAAAGTGTATCCCGTGTGAGATGCTGATTGGCTGAACTGTATGTGTCCATCTGTCTTTACCCCAGTCATCTGAGCTCCGTGCATGGGAAGGTTCTGCGTCATGTGACATGTCTTCAGCGAGGACGCCAAGTGGGGCGAGTCGTTGATGTCCTCCAGTTTGATCTGCGCACGGTAGGACATAAAATGCATGCATAATGTCATATCTTGTAATAATAACTGTGTTAGTGGGACAGTACACACTGATGAGAATCAGTCATATATGCAGTATGCATATATAAATATGTATTATAAGTAGTATCAAAGAGTGCACACAGATGAGAATCAGTCATATTTACAGTATATATATATATATATATATATATATATATATATATATATATATATATATATATATATATATATAAATATATATATATATATATATATATATATATATATATATATATATATATATATATATACTGTATATATATATATATGTATATACATATGTATATATATATATACTGTATATATATATATATATGTATATACATATGTATATATATATATATATATATAAAATATATATATATATATATATATATGTATTATAAGTAGTATCAAAGAGTGCACCTAGATGAGAATCAGTCATATATACAGTATATATGTATGTATATATATGTATTATAAGTAGGGATGTCCGATAATGGCTTTTTGCCGATATCCGATATTCCGATATTATCCAACTCTTTAATTACCGATACCGATATCAACCGATGCCGATATATACAGTCGTGGAATTAACACATTATTATGCCTAATTTGGACAACCAGGTATGGTGAAGATAAGGTCTTTTTTTTTTAAATTAATAAAATAAAATAAGATAAATAAATAAATTAAAAACATTTTCTTGAATAAAAAAGAAAGTAAAACAATATAAAAACAGTTACATAGAAACTAGTAATTAATGAAAATGAGTCAAATTAACTGTTAAAGGTTAGTACTATTAGTGGACCAGCAGCACGCACAATCATGTGTGCTTACGGACTGTATCCCTTGCAGACTGTATTGATATATATTGATATATAATGTAGGAACCAGAATATTAATAACAGAAAGAAACAACCCTTTTGTGTGAATGAGTGTAAATGGGGGAGGGAGGTTTTTTGGGTTGGTGCACTAATTGTAAGTGTATCTTGTGTTTTTTATGTTGAATTAAAAAACAAAACAAACAAAAAAAAACGATACCGATAATAAAAAAAACGATACCATAATTTGCGATGTTACATTTTAAAGCATTTATCGGCCGATAATATCGGCATATTATCGTAGTATCATAAGTAGTATCAAAGAGTGCACATAGATGAGAATCAGTCATATATGCAGTATGCATATATAAATATGTATTATAAGTAGTATCAAAGAGTGCACACAGATGAGAATCAGTCATATTTAGTAGAGATGTCAGATAATATCGGCCTGCCGATATTGTCGGCCGATAAATGCTTTAAAATGCAATATCGGAAATGATCGGTATCGGTTTTTTAATTATCGGTATCGTTTTATTGTTTTTTATTTTTTTATTTTTTTTTATTTTTTTATTTATTAAATCAACATAAAAAACACAAGATACACTTACAATTAGTGCACCTACCCAAAAAAACTCCCTCCCCCATTCACACTCATTCACACAAAAGGGTTGTTTCTTTCTGTTATTAATATTCTGGTTCCTACATTATATATCATCCATCCATCCATCCATCCATTTTCTACCGCTTATTCCCTTCAGGGTCGCGGGGGTCGCTGGAGCCTATCTCAGCTACAATCGGGCGGAAGGCGTCGTACACCCTGGACAAGTCGCTACCTCATCGCAGGGCCAACACAGATAGACAGACAACATTCACACACTAGGGCCAATTTTAGTGTTGCCAATCAACCTATCCCCAGGTGCATGTTTTTGGAGGTGGGAGGAAGCCGGAGTACCCGGAGGGAACCCACGCAGTCACGGGGAGAACATGCAAACTCCACACAGAAAGATCCCGAGGATGGGATTAAACTCACGACTACTCGTGACCTTCGTATTGTGAGGCAGACGCACTAACCCCTCTTCCACCGTGCTGCCCCATTATATATATATATATATATATATATATATATATATATATATATATATATATATATATATATGTATATATATATATATATATATATATATATTTACATTATATATCAATATATATCAATACAGTCTGCAAGGGATACAGTCCGTAAGCACACATGATTGTGCGTGCTGCTGGTCCACTAATAGTACTAACCTTTAACAGTTAATTTTACTCATTTTCATTAATTACTAGTTTCTATGTAACTGTTTTTATATTGTTTTACTTTCTTTTTTATTCAAGAAAATGTTTTTAATTTATTTATCTTATTTTATTTATTTATTTATTTTTGAAAAAAGGACCTTATCTTCACTATACCTGGTTGTCCAAATTAGGCATAATAATGTGTTAATTCCACGACTGTATATATCGGTATCGGTTGATATCGGTATCGGTAATTAAAGAGTTGGACAATATCGGAATATCGGATATCGGCAAAAAGGCATTATCGGACATCCCTAATATTTAGAGTATATACAGTATGTATGTATATATGTATTATAGGTAGTATCAAAGAGTGCACATATATGAGAATCAGTCATATTTACAGTTTATATATATATGTATGTACAGTATATATATATATATATATATATATATATATATATATATATATATATATATATATATATATGTATTATAAGTAGTATCAAAGAGTGCACCTAGATGAGAATCAGTCATATATACAGTATATATATATGTATGTATGTATGTTTTATAAGTAGTATCAAAGAGAGCACAGAGATGAGAATGAGCTTTAGTGGCTTGAGGATCAGTTTGGTGTCTAAACAAGATGTTAGCAATAGATTGCCTCCCTCCCCTCAGGCGGTCCGCTATGCAAATTTGCCCCAACTCACCCTCACCACCCCTGAAAAGAAGCAATGGCACGTCCTGAAAAAACAAACAGGTGGAAACAAAAGTCCCCGCTGCCAAAAAGAATGTTTGGAGAAGTATCCAAATAGCCGCAGACTATTTGAGGTGATTGAGGAACGCTGAGAGGAGAGACAGTCATTGTTGACATGGGGGGTGTGGTGGGTTAGTGACTGTGGGGAGTGTGCACGGGTACTTTGTCCCCGGGACCTTGGCTCTACAAAATAATAACACGCACGCTTCTTGCGCTCACCGTCTCACCTCAGCCAGCGTGGATTCTTTTGCTTGCTTGTCACGGACCGTCACAAGAGATACAACACAAGATCTTTCACGCAAACTAACCCAACAACTTTCAAGTGGGAACTAACTCCTTTTTAAAAGAAGAGCATTTCACGGGTCACTTCAACACAATCACAGATTTAGGGAACAACCTCCTTTTAAAATAAGATATTTAAATTGTTTTAAATTCAATACAATCACTGATTTAGGGAACAACCTCCTTTTAAAATAAGATCATTTTATTTTATTTTAATTAAACACAATCACTGATTCAGGGAACAACCTTTTAAAATAAGATCTTTTTTTTTTTATTCAACACAATCACTAATTTAGGGAACAGTATCCTTTTAAAATAAGATCTTTTTTTTTTTTTAATTTAACACAATCACCTATTTAGGGAACAATCTCCTTTTAAAATAAGAATTTAACTTTTTTTTTTTTTTTTTTTTTAACACAATCACCTATTTAGGGAACAATCTCCTTTTAAAATAAGAATTTAACTTTTTTTTTTTTTTTTTTTTAACACAATCACCTATTTAGGGAACAATCTCCTTTTAAAATAAGAATGTAACTTTTTTTTTAATTCAACACAATCACTGATTTAGGGAACAATCTCCTTTTAAAATATATTTTTTTTAATTCAACACAATCACTAATTTAGGGAACAGTCTCCTTTTAAAATAAGATCATTTTGTTTTTTTTAATTGAACACAATCACATATTTAGGGAACAATCTCCTTTTAAAAAAAGAATTTAATTTTTTTTTTAATTCAACACAATCACTGATTTAGGGAACAATCTCCTTTTAAAATAAGACAATTAAAACATATTTTTTAATTCAACACAATCACTGATTTAGGGAACAATATCCTTTTAAAATAAGAATTTAACTTTTTTTTAATTCAACACAATCACTGATTTAGGGAACAATCTCCTTTTAAAATAAGAATTTAACTTTTTTTTAATTCAACACAATCACTGATTTAGGGAACAATCTCCTTTTAAAATAAGATAATTAAAACATTTTTTTAATTCAACACAATCACTGATTTAGGGAACAATCTCCTTTTAAAATAATCTTTTTTTTTTAATTCAACACAATCACAGATTTAGGGAACAATCTCCTTTTAAAATAATCTTATTTTTTTTAATTCAACACAATCACTGATTTAGGGAACAATCTATTTTTAAAATAAGATTTTTTTTTTTTTTTAAATTCAACACAATCACTGATTTAGGGAACAATCTCCTTTTTAAAATAAGATCTTTTTTTTTTTTTTTTACATTCAACACAATCAC
Source organism: Nerophis lumbriciformis (assembly GCF_033978685.3). NCBI lineage: Eukaryota > Metazoa > Chordata > Actinopteri > Syngnathiformes > Syngnathidae > Nerophis > Nerophis lumbriciformis. The sequence goes on from NC_084556.2 coordinate 47,513,299, forward strand.
AGATTTAGGGGACAATCTCCTTTTAAAATAAGATAATTATATATTTTTTTAATTCAACACAATCACTGATTTAGAGAACAACCTTCTTTTAAAATGAGATCTTTTTTATTTTTTATTTTATTCAACACAATCACAGATTTAGGGAACAATTTCCTTTTAAAATAAGATAATAAATATATTTTTTAAATTTAATACAATAACTGATTTGGGGAACAATCTATTTTTATTAGGAACATTTTTTTTTTTTAATTCAACACAATCACTGATTTGGGGAACTATCTATTTTTAATAAGATCATTTTACTGGTAAATTCAACAAAATCACTGATTTGGGGAAAAATCTATTTTTATTTAGATTATTTTACTGGTGAATTCAACAAAATCACTGATTTAGGGAATAATCTAGTTTTTAAAATAACATCATTTTTGTAAATTCAACAATATCTGATTTGGGGAACAATCTATTTTTATTAAGATATTTTTTACTGGTAAATTCAACAAAATCACTGATTTAGGGAACCATCTATTTTTTAATAGGATAATTTTACTGGTAAATTCAACAAAATAACTGATTTAGGGAACAATCTATTTTTAATAGGATGATTTTACTAGTATATTCAACAAAATTACTGATTTAGGGAACAATCTCGTTTTTAAAATAAAACGATTTTACTGGTAAATTCAACACAATCACTGATTTAGGGAACCATCTTCTTTTTAATAAGATCATTTTACTGGTAAATTCAACAAAGTCACTGATTTAAGGAACAATCTATTTTTAATAAGATGATTTTACTGGCAAATTTAACAAAATCATTGATTTAGGGAACAATATTCTTTAAAAAAAATATGATAATTTTACTGGTAAATTCAACAAAATCACTAATTTAGGGAACAATGGCGTTTTTAAAATAAGATAATTTTACTGGTGAATTCAACAAAGTCACTGATTTGGGCAACAATCTTTTTTTAATGCAAAATCATTAATTTAAGGAACAATGTATTTTTGTTAAGATGATTTTACTCGTAAATTTAACAAAATCATTGATTTAGGGAACAATATTATTTTTTTAACAATATGATAATTTTACAGGTAAATCTCATTTTGTAAATACAATTATTTTACTAGTAAATTGTACAAAATAGCTGATTCGAAGTGGGAACAATCTTATGGAAGTAGAACTGTCTCACATCTACTTATACATATCAATATGATATTAGTACATATGCATATATTAATTAATATACAAATACAAATTTGATATACAATTAAATAAATAATTTGTATAAATACGCGCACATTTGTAAATATAATTTTGAGATTTGAAAATATATACAAATAAAATTTAGAAATATAAAAATGTGACATACAAATAAATCAAGAATTTGTATAAACGTGTATTTGTAAATATATTTTTGAGATTTGAATATAAATATGCTTGATTTTGTTTTTGTATTTGTATTGAATTTGCACATGTGGATCGCTTTTTTGCTTTTGTGTCGATGAGACATTCCTCCCACAAACCAGATGCACAAATAAATGTGACATACACACACCCCTGAACAACCAGCAGAGGGCACTGCAGCCAGAGCGGTCTGGGTCACAGAGCATTATATGCATTATATGCAAAATGCCCGGAGTTCTCTGCACAAAAACAATCCACGTCTTTACAGAGAGAACAGAACGCACATCGGGCCTGAGCTAGTTAACCTTAGCATTATATTAGCTAATGCTAATTCATCCAGTTAATCTGAAAGACCGTGCTAGCTGCTTATTTTATTGTATCAATGAAGATAAATGACCTTGTCCCGATGTAGATACTTATCTCTTATCAGTGCAATGTATGTAAAATCATCCCAAAAGTCATGACGTAATATGACCCTCCCTAGTGTGCCTCTGATTGGCTCGCCAGTGTCTGACCACGTCTGTGACCCAGACCGCTCTGGCTGCAGTGCCCTCTGCTGGTTGTTCAGGGGAGTGTGTATGTCACGTTTGTTTGTGCATCTGGTTTGTGGGAGGAATGTCTCATCGACACAAAAGCAAAGAAGCGATCCACATATGCAAATTCAATACAAATACAAATACAAAATCAAGCATATTTATATTCAAATCTCAAAAATATATTTACAAATACACGTTTATTTATACAAAATCTTGATTTATTTGTATGTCACATTTTTATATTTATACATTTTATTTGTATATATTTTCAAATCTCAAACATTTATTTACAAATACGCGTTTATTTATACAAATTATTTATTTATTTGTATATCACATTTGTATTTGTATATTTATTAATATATGCATATGTATTTATATCATATTGATGTATATAAGTTGATGTGAGACAATTCTACTTCCATACAATCTCATTTTTAAAATAAGATCATTTTACTGGTAAATTCAAGAAAATTGCTAATATAGGGATCCATCACATTTTTTAAATAAGATAATTTTACAGATAAATTCCACAAAACCACTGATTTAGGAACCATCTATTTTTCAATAAAATAATTGGATTGGTCAAATCAACAAAATCACTGATTCAAGGAACATTTATACTTTAATAAAATAATTTCACTCGTAAATTTAACAAAATCAGTCATTTAGGCAACAATCAATTTTTTTTAAATACAATAATTTTACTGGTACATTAACTTTTTTCATAGGATAATTTTACTGGTAAATTCAACAAAATCACACATTTAGGGAACATTGCATTTTTTGATTAAAATCATTTTACTGGTAAATTCAACAAAATCACTCATTTAAGAAACAATCCATTTTTTTATTAAAATAATTGTACGGGTAAATTCAACAAAATCAATCATTTAGGAAACAATCCATTTTTTGATTAAAATAATTGTACTGGTAAATTCAACAACATCACTGATTTAGGGAACATTACATTTCTTAATTAAGATTATTTTACTGGTAAATAAAAAAAATCACTGATTTAGGGAACATTAAATTTTTTTATTAAGATTATTTTAATGGTATATTCAACAAAATCACTGATTTAGGGAACATTACATTTTTGTATTAAATATAAATTTACTCGTAAATTCAACAAAATCACTGATTTAGGGAACAAAATTTTTTGAATTAAGATCATTCACTTATATAGGGATCACTAATTTATTTAATTAAAGATTATTTTACTGGTAAATTTAACAAAATCACTGATTTAGGGAACATTCCATTTTTTTAATTAAGATCATTCACTAATTTAGGGAACAATAATTTTTTAAATTATGATCATTCACTGATTTAGGGAACAATATCATGTTTAAACACAATAGTGCAGTTGCGATCGACTGAATTCTCTGAGGAAGTTTATAGGAATAAACGTTACAAAACTGTGTAGCTTTCATCCATTTTCATTTTGTAAAAGGGAGAAAAAAAACATTAAAGATATCTGATTTACAAAATGTTTATGAAGTTTACTGTCGACCGTACCTGACAAGAAAATTGCGGCGATATTCGTCCTCAAGATATATATTTAACATTGTACATTTGAAAAATATAAATTCAGACACTTTTGGAGGGGGCGGGGCATGGAGGGTTTCATTTAAAGTTAAAGTTAAAGTACCAATGATTGTTAAAGTACCAATGATTGTCACACACATTATTCTCTGCATTTGACCCATCACCCTTGATCACCCCCTGGGAGGTGAGGGGAGCAGTGGGCAGCAGCGGTGGCTGCGCCCGGGAATAATTTTTGGTGATTTAACCCCCAATTCCAACCCTTGATGCTGAGTGCAAAGCAGGGATGTATTGGGTCCCATTTTTATAGTCTTTGGTATGACTCGTTTGCATCTCATTTGCATTTCATTCGCCAACAGTTTTGCAGACATACTCAGACAGTAGTTTATAAATATGACATATCTAATAGAAATGATCTAGACCACAAGGAGGTGTGTTTAGACTGAAATCATCTTTTAACAGGATTATTATGATATGTAGTCTATATTCATGTTGTTCTATTATTCATATTTATTTTCTTTTTAAATGTCAGGTTATTATACTCCCGAGGTCCCAGATTTGTCCTAATGGTAACCATAAGTACCGTATTTTTCGGACTATAAATTTTTCTCCTTCAATTTTCTGAAAAATCAACAGTGCGTCTTATAACCCGGTGTGCCTAATGTACGGAATAATTCTGGTTGTGCTTACCGACCTCGAAGCAATTTTATTTGGTACATGGTGAAATTATAAGTGTGACCACTACAAGGTAGTCACACATAACAGATATGTGTATACTGCAATATGATGCCAGTAAACAACACCAAAACTTTAAATGTTCCATTGAAAATAAAGAACATTCCACACGGCACTCAAAAATCAGTCAAAATGTTTTAGTATGACTTTGAAGCCGGACCGCTTGATGAATTGTCGGCGCATTTCGGCTAATGTAGTCAGAGATACAAGTATTACTATGGTGTGTGTATAAGGACCGCAAAATGGCACCCATTAGCAGACAAATTATCTGGCGTTTTGTTTCACAATATTATGCAGAACCAACTTTTCTTACCTTCTTGTATCTGCTGATGTGTATTTGAGATCTGCATAAGCCCTGAAATTTTGCGCACGTTTGCCACTGTAGTCCGTGACGATGCCGTAGTTGATGAGCTTCTTCTTTTTCTCTATCTTCTTGTTATGGGACATTCACCCTCCGCTGTTGCCATATCTAATATAAAGTAGTGTAAAGTTCTTACTTATATCTGTCAGTAAATTCGCTATGAAAGCGAATAGTGAGTTTACTTAATTCACCCACGGAACTTTAGTTATTAGAGAGTTCCGGTCGGACGGTTTTTCACGGGACACATTAATGAGGAGATGCTGCTCCGTTATTGAATTAAGTAAAGTCTGAATGTCATTAAAATAGTTAGCTCCATCTTTTGACACTTCTTCCACCCCCGTCCTTGCACGCTACACCGCTACGACAAAGATGACGGGGAGAAGACGCTGCCGAAGGTGAGCCACGTAAATAAGACCGCCCGCAAAACGGCGCATCCTGAAGCGAGTGTCAGAAAACCACTTGAGGTGGTCTGTAAAACATCATCTATGCAACATTTTGACCGAAGAACCACCATTGCATGTTATGTAGACCACAAGGAAGGGTTTTACATTTAGAAAAAAATCATAATATGACCCCTTTAATGCCCTATAATCCGGTGCGCCTTTTGTATGAAATAGACCTAAATATAGACCTGCTCATCGGCAGTGCGCCTTATAGTTCGGTGCGCCCTATGGTCCAGAAAATACGGTAAATATAATACATAATATGTTAAAAACGCTGAAATAATGTCACATCAAAAGCAACACATTCTTCACATCAAATGAATATCTCAAAAAGGAGTCTGTCACTTACTTGTCGGTAAAATCCAGTTCCTTTTTGCTCTAAAATGAGGGGGAAAAAAAGTCATTAAAACAATAATAATAATAATAATAAATCGCATAATGATATGAATACACAAATTGTGTTTATTTGTCTTCAACTCTGATAATTATTATAATATTAAACCAGGGGTCGACAACCCAAAATGGTGAAAGAGCCATATTGGAACAAAAATACAAAAAAGTAATCTGTCTGCAGCTGCAAACATTTAAAACCCTTATATAAGTGTTATAGTGAAGGCAACACATGATGTAAGTGTCTATATTAGCTATATTAGCCTACTATCAAAATGACTATGTGTCGCAGGCTGCCGCAAATCATCGTTGACAGAAATGTTGAAATTTAATATTTATTCTACACATTTTTACAACATTGGAAAACATTAGTAAAACTTCTCAGAGGGTGAGATAACTCCTGGAAATGACTGTCCTAGAATGGCCCAAAGGTATACAGTAGATGTGTGTGTCCAAGTTAAAGGAAACGGCAATGGATTTATTACAATCTTTGCAAGCTGGCTAACGTTTGCTGTGGTCTGGAACAACATGGCACACAATATTACATACGGATAATGTATCATGAAACATGGAAAATCAACTAAATACACAGAGGACACAAGTAAAGGAAGTTAAATGAGCTCAAATATACCTACAAACGAGGCATAATGATGCAATAGGTACATACAGCTAGCCTAAATAGCTTGTTAGCATTGATTATCTTGCAGTCATGCAGTGACCAAATATGCCTCTCCATAACAAGTCAATAATGTCAACAGAGCTCCCCTTTGTGCACTCACGCACAGTATAAAACGTTTGGTGGACAAAATGAGACAAAGAAGGAGTGGCATAAAACACGTCTTTCTGTGGCAGCGCCGGAGAAAGTTGTACATGTAAACGAACTGTTGAGTCACAGTAAACACAACGGTGAGTTCAAGAGCCAATGAAATTAGTAGGACAAAACGGCACTCGCCAAATAATCTCATCAGTGAAGCATGAACACAAACATATTCAACAGTGGGCTTTCTAACGATTAGGAAGCTTTGTGTCGTGTTTGTCCTCCTACAGAAACCCTATTACAACAACAGCCTTCCAGCTTGTATTCTTAAATTATTTCAATTAAGAGGAGAAAACTATAATTTACGGGGGATATTGATTTTAGAAATAGGTAAAGTAAGAACGAATATAAAATACAAATGTATTTCAGTTTTAGGAGATAAATGGTGGAACAAGCTCAGCGATGAGCTGAAGATATGTAGTTCTTTGTTAAGGTTTAAGAAAACCTTGAAAAGTGAAATAATAGAA
>NC_084556.2:47522500-47557500 GCF_033978685.3 Nerophis lumbriciformis
TCATACTTTAAAGACAACCAATATACAAGTACATGTAATTTAGTACTTTATTCCTACCCATACTTTAAAGACAACCAATATACAAGTACAAGTACTTTACTTCTACTCATACTTTAAAGACAACCAATATACAAGTACAAGTGCTTTAGTACTTTACTCCTACTCATACTTTTAAAGACAACCAACAAACACGTACAAGTACTTTAGTACTTTACTCCTACTCATACTTTAAAGAAAACCAATATACAAGTGCAAGTACTTTAGTACTTTACTCCTACTCATCCTTTAAAGACAACCAATATACAAGTACAAGTACTTTACTACTTTACTCCTACTTATACTTTAAAGACAACCAATACACAAGTACAAGTACTTTAGTACTTTACTCCTACTCATACTTTAAAGACAACCAATATACAAGTACAAGTGCTCTACTACTTTACTCCTACTCATACTTTTAAGGACAACCAATATACAAGTACAGGTACTTCAGTACTTTACTCTTACTTCTACTTTACAGACAACCAATATACAAGTACAAGTACTTTAGTACTTTACTTCTACTCATACTTTAAAGACAACCAATGTACAAGTACAAGTACTTTAGTACTTTACTCCTACTCATACTTTACAGACAACCAGTATACAAGTACAAGTACTTTAGTACTTTACTCCTACTCATACTTTTAAAGACAACTAACAAAGAAATACAGGTACTTTAGTACTTTACTCCTACTCAAAATTTTAAAGGCAACCAATGGACAACTACAAGTACATTTGGTGTATTACTTCGACGAATGTTTCAGTACTACAGTACAGGTAGATAAGTGCGGTGACATGGTAGAGGAGTAAAAGAGGAAGTCTTCGTTGCTTCTTCCTACTCCTTTTCAGACACGTTGACTTGTGTACCTGCAGATACATGATGTACCTCAAATACAACCTTGTGTACCCGCAGATACATGATGTACCTCAAATACAACCTTGTGTACCTACAGATACATGATGTACCTCAAATACAACCGTGTGTACCCGCAGATACATGATGTACCTCAAATACAACCTTGTGTACCTGCAGATACATGATGTACCTCAAATACAACCGTGTGTACCCGCAGATACATGATGTACCTCAAATACAACCTTGTGTACCTGCAGATACATGATGTACCTCAAATACAACCTTGTGTACCCGCAGATACATGATGTACCTCAAATACAACCTTGTGTACCGGCAGATACATGATGTACTTCAAATACAACCTTGTGTACCTGCAGATACATGATGTACCTCAAATACAACCTTGTGTACCCGCAGATACATGATGTACCTCAAATACAACCTTGTGTACCCGCAGATACATGAAGTACCTCAAATACAACCTTGTGTACCTGCAGATACATGATGTATCTCAAATACAACCTTGTGTACCCGCAGATACATGAAGTACCTCAAATACAACCTTGTGTACCTGCAGATACATGATGTACCTCAAATACAACCTTGTGTACCTGCAGATACATGATGTACCTCAAATACAACCTTGTGTACCGGCAGATACATGATGTACTTCAAATACAACCTTGTGTACCTGCAGATACATGATGTACCTCAAATACAACCTTGTGTACCCGCAGATACATGATGTACCTCAAATACAACCTTGTGTACCCGCAGATACATGAAGTACCTCAAATACAACCTTGTGTACCTGCAGATACATGATGTATCTCAAATACAACCTTGTGTACCCGCAGATACATGAAGTACCTCAAATACAACCTTGTGTACCTGCAGATACATGATGTACCTCAAATACAACCTTGTGTACCTGCAGATACATGAAGTACCTCAAATACAACCTTGTGTACATGTTTTATCACCGTACTCTACAGCTATGTACTTATGGTTAGTACATGATAACGGCATGTTGGCTGCTAATTCAGTTATGCCCATGGACCTGAAACCGATCCGACAAGGATGAAAATATTGTAAAACAAGGCAAACATTGCGATCAAAGAAGAGCCTAATTAAAAGCGTCAAACACTTGACTGCAGGCGAGGGCTGGCCCCTTTTTCATATTCCTAAATTGTTCCGGAATCAGCAGAAGAATACATATTTGATCTGAGGTCTCCTTCCAAACAGACACACTCACAGGCCACGCCCCCTGTCATCATTTCAACACACAAGTCCATCCATTCATGTTTTGTGGCGCTCGTACGAGCGTTAACAAGCACGATGGAGCCTATCCCAGCCGCAACTACGCCTGGAGACTGCCAATCACAAACGTCAGCTACGTGAACCACTACACTACTACACGTTTTTCATCTACTACCACTCACCTTTTTAACTATAACTACAATACGACAGTGTCATGTTGTACTGTGTACTGTATATCGTAACATAAATACTACGGTATCAAATATCGCACTGTTAAAAAAATACTACAGTATCATATATTGATCTGTGTATATCGTAACAAAGAACTGCAGTATAATATATTGCTCTTTTTATCGTAACAACAATAGTACAGTATCATACACAGCCCTGTGTATATTGTAACAACAATATCACAGTATCTTAAATTGCACTGTGTGTATATCGTAACAGAAATACTACAGTATCATATATTGCACTGTGTATGTCGTAACAACAATAGTACAGTATCATATATCGCACTGTGTATATCATAACAACAATATTACAATATCCTATTTCTATTGTGTATACGGTGACAAAAATACCGCAGTATCATTATTGCACTGTGTATAGTAACAAAAATATACAGTATCATATATTGCTTTGTGGATATTGTAACAAAAATACCGCAGTATCATTATTGCACTGTGTATAGTAACAAAAAAATACAGTATCATATATTGCTTTGTGGATATTGTAACAAAAATACCGCAGTATCATTATTGCACTGTGTATAGTAACAAAAAAATACAGTATCATATATTGCTTTGTGGATATTGTAACAAAAATACTACAGTATTAAATATTGCAGTGTATATTATAACAACAATACTACAGTATCATACATTGAAGTGTATATTATGACAAAGCTACTACAGTATCATATATACTCTCGGCAGGGTCCTTGAGGGTGCATGGGAGTTTGCCCAACCAGTCTACATGTGTTTTGTGGACTTGGAGAAGGCATTCGACCGTGTCCCTCGGGAAGTCCTGTGGGGAGTGCTCAGAGAGTACGGGGTATCGGACTGTCTGATTGTGGCAGTCCGCTCCCTGTATGATCAGTGCCAGAGCTTGGTCCGCATTGCCGGTAGTAAGTCGGACACGTTTCCAGTGAGGGTTGGACTCCGCCAAGGCTGCCCTTTGTCACCGATTCTGTTCATAACTTTTATGGACAGAATTTCTAGGCGCAGTCAAGGCGTTGAGGGGATCTGGTTTGGTGGCTGCAGGATTAGGTCTCTGCTTTTTGCAGATGATGTGGTCCTGATGGCTTCATCTGGCCAGGATCTTCAGCTCTCACTGGATCGGTTCGCAGCTGAGTGTGAAGCGACTGGGATGAGAATCAGCACCTCCAAGTCCGAGTCCATGGTTCTCGCCCGGAAAAGGGTGGAGTGCCATCTCCGGGTTGGGGAGGAGATCTTGCCCCAAGTGGAGGAGTTCAAGTACCTCGGAGTCTTGTTCACGAGTGGGGGAAGAGTGGATCGTGAGATCGACAGGCGGATCGGTGCGGCGTCTTCAGTAATGCGGACGCTGTATCGATCCGTTGTGGTGAAGAAGGAGCTGAGCCGGAAGGCAAAGCTCTCAATTTACCGGTCGATCTACGTTCCCATCCTCACCTATGGTCATGAGCTTTGGGTTATGACCGAAAGGACAAGATCACGGGTACAAGCGGCCGAAATGAGTTTCCTCCGCCGGGTGGCGGGGCTCTCCCTTAGAGATAGGGTGAGAAGCTCTGCCATCCGGGAGGAGCTCAAAGTAAAGCCGCTGCTCCTCCACATCGAGAGGAGCCAGATGAGGTGGTTCGGACATCTGGTCAGGATGCCACCCGAACGCCTCCCTAGGGAGGTGTTTAGGGCACGTCCCACCGGTAGGAGGCCGCGGGGAAGACCCAGGACACGTTGGGAAGACTATGTCTCCCGGCTGGCCTGGGAACGCCTCGGGGTCCCACAGGAAGAGCTGGACGAAGTGGCTGGGGAGAGGGAAGTCTGGGCTTCCCTGCTTAAGCTGCTGCCCCCGCGACCCGACCTCGGATAAGCGGAAGAAGATGGATGGATGGATGGATTATAACAACAATACTACAGTATTATATATTGTAGTGTATTTTATTACAGAAATACTAGAGTGTCATATATTGCACTGTGTATAATAACAAAAATACTACAGTATCAAATATTAAAGTGTATATTATGACAAAAAAACTATAGTATCATATATTGCACTGTGTATATCGTAACAACAATAGTACAGTATCATATATCGCACTGTGTATATTGTAACAACAATATTACAGTATCAAATATTGCATTGTGTATATCATTAAAAAAAATACTACAGTATCATATATTGTTCTGTGTATATCGTAACAAAGAACTACAGTATAATATATTGCCCTTTTTATCATAACAATATTACAGTATCATATTTGTACAGTGTGTATTGTAACAAAAATACTACAGTATCATACATTGCACTCTGTATAATAACACAAATACTACTGTATTTTATATTGCAGTGTATATTATAACAACAATACTACAGTATCATATATTGAAGTGTATATTATGACAAAACTACTACAGTATCATATATCGCACTGTGTATATCGTAACAACAATAGTACAGTATCATATATCGCACTGTGTATATTGTAACAACAATATTACAGTATCAAATATTGCATTGTGTATAGCGTAAAAAAATGCTACAGTATCATATATTGTTCTGTGTATATCGTAACAAAGAACTACAGTATAATATATTGCCCTTTTTATTATAACAACAATAGTACAGTATCATATATCGCACTGTGTATATCATAACAACAATATTACAGTATCATATTTGTACTGTGTATATGGTGACAAAAATACTACAGTATCATACATTGCACTCTGTATAATAACAAAAATACTACTGTATTTTATATTGCAGTGTGTATTATAACAACAATACTACAGTATCATATATTGAAGTGTATATTACGACAAAACTACTACAGTATCATATATCGCACTGTGTATATCGTAACAACAATAGTACAGTATCATATATCGCACTGTGTATATCGTAACAACAATAGTACAGTATCATATATCAGACTGTGTATATTGTAACAACAATATTACAGTATCAAATATTGCATTGTGTATATCGTAAAAAAATACTACAGTATCATATATTGTTCTGTGTATATCGTAACAAAGAACTACAGTATAATATATTGCTCTTTTTATCGTAACAAAAATACTACAGTTTCATATATTGCACTGTGTATATTGTAACAGAAATACTACAGTATCATATATTCTGCGTATGTCGTAACAAAAAACTACAGTATTATATTGGTCTGTTTATCATAACAAAAATACTACAGTATCATATATTGCACTGTGTATGTCGTAACAACAATAGTACAGTATCATATATCGCACTGTGTATATCATAACAACAATATTACAGTATCATATTTCTACTGTGTATACGGTGACAAAAATACCGCAGTATCATGTGTGTGTATAGTAACAAAAAAATACAGTATCATATATTGCTTTGTTGATATTGTAACAAAAATACTACAGTATTAAATATTGCCCTGTTTATAATAACAAAAATACTACAGTATTAAATATTGCAGTGTATATTATAACAACAATACTACAGTATTATATATTGAAGTGTATATTATTACAGAAATACTAGTGTCATATATTGCACTGTGTAGAATAGCAAAAATACTACAGTATCAAATATTAAAGTGTTTATTATGACAAAAATACTATAGTATCATATATCGCACTGTGTATATCGTAACAACAATAATACAGTATCATATATCGCACTGTGTATATTGTAACAACAATATTACAGTATCAAACATTGCAGTGTGTATATCGTAAAAAAATACTACAGTATCATATATTGTTCTGTGTATATCGTAACAAAGAACTACAGTATAATATATTGCCCTTTTTATCATAACAACAATATTACAGTATCATATTTGTACTGTGGGTATTGTAACAAAAATACTACAGTATCATACATTGCACTCTGTATAATAACACAAATACTACTGTATTTTATTTTGCAGTGTATATTAAAACAACAATACTACAGTATCATATATTGAAGTGTATATTATGACAAAGCTACTACAGTATCATATATCGCACTGTGTATATCGTAACAACAATAGTACAGTATCATATATCGCACTGTGTATATTGTAACAACAATATTACAGTATCAAATATTGCATTGTGTATAGCGTAAAAAAATGCTACAGTATCATATATTGTTCTGTGTATATCGTAACAAAGAACTACAGTATAATATATTGCCCTTTTTATCATAACAACAATAGTACAGTATCATATATCGCACTGTGTATATCATAACAACAATATTACAGTATCATATTTGTACTGTGTATATGGTGACAAAAATACTACAGTATCATACATTGCACTCTGTATAATAACAAAAAAACTACTGTATTTTATATTGCAGTGTGTATTATAACAACAATACTACAGCATCATATATTGAAGTGTATATTACGACAAAACTACTACAGTATCATATATCGCACTGTGTATATCGTAACAACAATAGTACAGTATCATATATCGCACTGTGTATATCGTAACAACAATATTACAGTATCAAATATTGCATTGTGTATATCGTAAAAAAATACTACAGTATCATATATTGTTCTGTGTATATCGTAACAAAGAACTACAGTATAATATATTGCCCTTTTTATCATAACAACAATATTACAGTATCATATTTGTACTGTGTGTATTGTAACAAAAATACTACAGTATCATACATTGCACTCTGTATAATAACACAAATACTACTGTATTTTATTTTGCAGTGTATATTAAAACAACAATACTACAGTATCATATATTGAAGTGTATATTATGACAAAGCTACTACAGTATCATATATCGCACTGTGTATATCGTAACAACAATAGTACAGTATCATATATCGCACTGTGTATATCATAACAACAATATTACAGTATCATATTTGTACTGTGTGTATTGTAACAAAAATACTACAGTATCATACATTGCACTCTGTATAATAACAAAAATACTACTGTATTATATATTGCAGTGTATAAACAACAATACTACAGTATCATATATTGAAGTGTATATTATGACAAAACTACTACAGTATCATATATCGCACTGTGTATATCGTAACAACAATAGTACAGTATCATATATCGCACTGTGTATATTGTAACAACAATATTACAGTATCAAATATTGCATTCTGTATATCGTAAAAAAATACTACAGTATCATATATTGTTCTGTGTATATCGTAACAAAGAACTGCAGTATAATATATTGCTCTTTTTATCGTAACAACAATAGTACAGTATCATATATCGCACTGTGTGTATCATAACAACAATATTACAGTATCCTATTTGTACTGTGTATATGGTGACAAAAATACCGCAGTAACATTATTGGACTGTGTATAGTAACAAAAAAAATACAGTATCATATATTGCTCTGTGTATATAGTAACAAAAATACTTCAGTATCATATATTGCCCTGTGTATAATAACAAAAATACTACTGTATTATATATTGCAGTGTATATTATAACAACAATACTACAGTATCATATATTGAAGTGTATATTATTGCAAAAATACTACAGCCTCATATGTTGCAGAGTATATTATAACAAAAATACTACAGTATCATATATTGCACTGTGTATAATAACACAAATACTACAGTATCATATATTGAAGTGTATATTATGACAAAAATACTACAGTATCATATATCACACTGTGTATATCGTAACAACAATAGTACAGTATCATATATCGCACTGTGTATATCGTGACAACAATATCACAGTATCATATTTGTACTGTTTATATTGTAACAAAAATACTACAGTATCATATATTGCACTGTGTATAATAACACAAATAATACAGTGTCATATATTGCAGTGTATATTATAACAAAAATACTACAGTATCATATATTGAAGTGTGTGTGTATTATAACAAATATATTACAGTATCATATATTGCACTGTGTAAAATAATAAAATAACTACAATATTATATATTGCCATGTATATTATAACAAAATACTAGTTATTGTACGTATAGTAACAAAAATACTACAGTATCAAATATTGCAGTATATATATAACAAAAATACTACAGTATCATATATTGCAGTAAATATTATAACAAACATACTACAGTATCATATATTGCACTGTGTATAATAACACACATACTACAGTATCATATATTGCAGTGTATATTATAACAAAAATACTACAGTATCATACATTGAAGTGTGTATATTATAACAAAAATATTACAGTATCATATATTGTACTGTGTATAATAACAAAAATACTACAATATTATATATTGCCGTGTATATTATAACAAAATACTACAGTTATTTTACTGTGTATAGTAACAAAAATACTACAGTATCATGTATTGAAATGTATCTTATAACAAAAATACTACAGTATCATATATTGAACTGTGTATAATAACGCAAATACTACAGCGTCATATATTGCAGTGTTTATTATAACAAAATACTACAGTTATTTTACTGTGTATAATAACAAAAATACTACAGTATCATATATTGAACTGTGTATAATAACACAAATACTACAGTGTCATATATTGCAGTGTATATTATAACAAAAATACTACAGTATCATATATCGAAGTGTGTATATTATAACAAAAATATTACCGTATCATATATTGCACTGTGTATAATAACAAAAATAACTACAATATTTTATATTGCCATATATATTATAACAAAATACTACAGTTATTGTACTGAGTATAGTAACAAAAATACTACAGTATCAAATATTGCAGTATATATATATATATATATATATATGTAACAAAAATACTACAGTATCATATATTGCAGTAAATATTATAACAAACATACTACAGTATCATATATTGCACTGTGTATAATAAGACACATACTACAGTATCATATATTGCAGTGTATATTATAACAAAAATACTACAGTATCACACATTGAAGTGTGTATATTATAACAAAAATATTACCGTATCATATATTGCACTGTGTATAATAACAAAAATAACTACAATATTTTATATTGCCATATATATTATAACAAAATACTACAGTTATTGTACTGAGTATAGTAACAAAAATACTACAGTATCAAATATTGCAGTATATATATATATATATATATATATATATATATATATATATATATATATATATATATGTAACAAAAATACTACAGTATCATATATTGCAGTAAATATTATAACAAACATACTACAGTATCATATATTGCACTGTGTATAATAAGACACATACTACAGTATCATATATTGCAGTGTATATTATAACAAAAATACTACAGTATCACACATTGAAGTGTGTATATTATAACAAAAATATTACAGTATCATATACTGTATCACTGTGTATAATAACAAAAATACTACAATATTATATATTGTTTTGTATATTATAACAAAATACTACAGTTATTGTACTGAGTATAGTAACAAAAATACTACAGTATCATATATTGCAGTGTATATGACAAGAAAAATATTACAGTATAATTTATTGCAGAGTATATTGTAACCCAAATACTACAGTGTCATATATTGCACTGTGTATAATAACACAAATACTACAGTATCATATATTGCACTCTATTGTAACAAAAATACTACAGTATCTTATATTGCACTGGGTATATAGTAACACAAATACTCCAGTATCATTTATTATACTGAGTATTATAGCAAAAATACCGGCTGACAGGACAGGTTTTAAAAAAGCAGTAAGTAGGTAGATTTTTTAAGTGAATATTATATGAACACATTTTATTATTACTCATCCATTTTCTATATTGCTTATCCTCAATGGGGTCGCGGGTAAGTTGGAGCCTATCCCAGCTGACTTGGGGCGAGAGGCGGGATCTACCCTAGACTGGTGGCCAGCCAATCACACAGCACGTATAGACAACCACTCATATTAATGCCTATGGACAATTTAGTCTTCAATGAAGCCAACATGGATATTTCTGGATTCAGGAGGAAGCCGAGTACTCAAACACGCACAGGGCGTCAGACGACAAAAAGGGGCTTCGAACCCAGATCTCCTGACTGCGGCCTAACCACTTAGCCAGTGTGCAGCCTTCATTATTCGCACAGTATGTTCCATACTATTTTCCAAAGAGCCTAAAAAATGGATCATCAAATGTATTTGCGTTGTTTTCCTCAACGCTGGCAAAGTGAGTAAATGAACACGACCGGTCCCACAATGCATTGCAGTAGCTAATGCCACTCATCAGCGTTTGGTGTCTTGTGCTTTTCATTTGAAAGAACGTTACGATTTAAAATAGTTATTGTTGCCTTTAAAGGGAAACTGCACTTCTTTTGGGTAAATTTGTTCTTCATTTACAATCCTTATTTTCTTTCCATTTTTCTGTTCATTCTAAATTGTAAAAAAAAAAAAAAAAAACTGCTAGAAAGAGGCGGCTAACAATTTAGTTCATGGGATTGTAGTGTTTTATATTCTAATTTATAATTTATACAATATTTATTTACTATATATATAAATATAGTACCTACTCAGTGGCCTAGTGGTTAGAGTGTCCGCCCTGAGATCGGTAGGTTGTGAGTTCAAACCCCGGCCGAGTCATACCAAAGACTATAAAAAAATGGGACCCATTACCTCCCTGCTTGGCACTCAGCATCGAGGGTTGGAATTGGGGGTTAAATCACCAAAATGATTCCCGGGCGCGGCCACCGCTGCTGCCCACTGCTCCCCTCACCTCCCAGGGGGTGATCAAGGGTGATGGGTCAAATGCAGAGAATAATCTCGCCACACCTAGTGTGTGTGTGACAATCATTGGTACTTTAACTTTAACTTATATATATATATATATATATATATATATATATATATATATATATATATATATATATATATATATATATATATATATATATATATATATATATATATATATATATATATATATATATATATCCATCCATCCATCCATCCATCCATCCATCCATATATATATATATATATATATATATATATATCAAAATACATAAATGTTATATACATTATAATATATATTTATTATATATAATGTCTATTTTTTTGTAACATATTTATTATAAATAATTAAATATATATTCATAATAATATAATATTTGTTATGAATCAAGCACTCTAAAAACAAAACTCCAAAAAGGTTTCGTATACTTTCTATAAGTATGGGATGGTTGTATCTTTCAGCACACGCCTTGTGCTCCTCGTTATAGTTGATGAATTCCAAATAATCTTCACCCCTCAGGTAAAAAATGCTAAGACAAAGAGCATCTTGTCTTCCTTGCAACGTCTTTTTAGCTGTTAGCGTGTGGAATTTCTGCATTTCAAACGTTTCCAAACTCGTTAGTCTGAGGCGCTGTGAGCAAGGTGCTGTGTTACTACGCCAGAAAAGTAGTTCCTCTGTGTTAGCTCCTACAATAACAATGTTGCTATTCATGGTTAATAATATAACCTTGTTAGAGTTTTCTTTTCAGGGCTTTATATGTCAAATAATACGAACCCATCACCTGCATTGTTAGCCACCTCGTGTTAGCAGTTTATTACTATGTAGAATAAACAGAAGAGCGAAAGACGTGTGTTTTTGTCTCACATAAGGATTTTGAATGTTGAGTATAATTAAAATAAGTTTTCCTCTAACGGTGAAAATCAAATATTTTGCTGCTTAAAGTGATGATTTTTGGGGGCATCTACATCAACTATATGATTTGCCTGAGAAGCTGCACAGGACAAAAATAAATAAAATAAAAAATAAAAAAGGAAAGTGATGATTTTTTTGATTTTTTTTTGCAGCATTGGAACGAAAACGCAAAGTCCAGATTGCAGTAACGTAAAAGAAAAATAATTAAACGCACACAAAAGTGGACGGCCATTGTTTCAATGAGTGTTCTGCATTTGTGTTGACTGTTCCCCTTTTTTATGTTTTGTTTTGTCGCTGTCCTTGTGTAGGACAGCATTTCTCAGCAAATACCCTCAGGTGCATCCTGGTGTGGCCGCCAACTGTCACTACATACACGCACGCACACACACACACACACACACACACACATACAAGCACAGACAGGTCAATATAATGCCTCTTTGTGCTTTCAGTGGGAAATAAAGGAGACACTTTGCTACATTACACCTGCAAGCTATTTTTCAATATCCTCATAATATAGATATATATACATACATATTTGTATGTATATGTATATATACATACACACATATATGTATATATATATATATATATATATATATATATATATATATATATATATATATATATATATATATATATATATATATATATATATATATATATATATATATATATATATATATATATATATTTTGGCCCTGCGATGAGGTGGCGACTTGTCCAGGGTGTACCCCGCCTTCCGCCCGATTGTAGCTGAGATAGGCTCCAGCGCCCCCCGCGACCCCAAAGGGAATAAGCGGTAGAAAATGGATGGATGGATATATATATATATATATATATATATATATATATATATATATATATATATATATATATATATATATATATATATATATATATATATATATATATATATATATATATATGCTACAATACGCATTGGGCACTTCATAAATGCCCAATAAAAAAGATATGCGCTCGACCAATCAGCAGTCCTTCAAGACCATTTTTTTGGCACACTTAAATGTGTGACAGTATTTTTTTGTTATAATATACACTATAAAATATGATACTGTAGTATTTTTGCTACTAAACACAGTGCAATATATGATACTGTAGTATTTTTGTTACTAATCGTTTTTATTACTAAAACGATAAACACAGAGCAATATATGATACTGTAGTATTTTTGTAATTATATATATACACTACTGTAGTATTTTTGTTATAATACACACTGCAATATATGATACTGTAGTATTTTTGTTACGATACACAGTGCAATATATGAGACTGTAGTACTTTTGTTTACTATACATTGTGCAATACGTGATACTGTAGTATTTTCCGTTACAATATACACAGTGCAATATAGGATACTATATTGTTTGTTATTGTACACAGTGCAGTATATGATACTGTAGTATTTTTGTTTACTATACACTGTGCAATATTAGATACTGTAGTATTGTTGTTATAATACTCAGTGCAATATATGATATTGTAGTATTTTTGTTATAGTATGTAGTGCAATATATGATACTGTAGTATTTGTGTTTGCTATACACAGTGCAATATGTGATGCTGTAGTATTTTTGTTATTATACTCAGTGCAATATACTGTATGATACTGTAGTATTTTGGTATAATACTCAGTGCAATATATGATACTGTAGTATTTTGTTATAATACTCAGTGCAATATATGATACTGTAGTATTTTTGTTATAGTATGCAGTGCAATATATGATACTGTAGTATTTTTGTTTACTATACACATACTGTAGTATTTTTGTTATAATACTCAGTGCAATATATGATAGTGTAGTCTTTTTGTTACAATGCTCTGTGCAATATATGATACTGTAGTATTTTTATTACAATATACTCAGTGCAATACATGATACTGTAGTATTTTGGTATAATCAGTGCAATATATGATATTGTAGTATTTTTCTTATAATACTCAGTGCATTATATGATACTGTAGTATTTTTGTTATAATACTCAGTGCAATATACTGTATGATACTGTAGTATTTTGTTATAATACTCAGTGCAATACATGATAGTGTAGTATTCTGGTATAATAATCAGTGCAATATCTGATACTGTAGTATTTTGTTGTAATACTCAGTGCAATATATGATACTGTAGCATTTTTGTTATAATACTCAGTGCAATATATTATATTGTAGTATTTTTGTCATAATACGCAGTGCAATATTTGATACTGTAGTATTTGTGTTATAATAGTCAGTGTAATATATGATACTGTAGTATTTATGTTATAATAGTCAGTGTAATATATGATACTGTAGTATTTGTGTTATAATACTCAGTGCAATATTTGATACTGTAGTATTTGTGTTATATTAGTCGGTGTAATATTTCATACTGTAGTATTTGTGTTATAATAGTCAGTGTAATATATGATACTGTAGTATTTATGTTATAATAGTCAGTGTAATATATGATACTGTAGTATTTGTGTTATAATACTCAGTGCAATATTTGATACTGTATTATTTGTGTTATAATAGTCGGTGTAATATTTGATACTGTAGTATTTGTGTTATAATAGTCAGTGTAATATGATACTGTAGTATTTATGTTATAATAGTCAGTGTAATATATGATACTGTAGTATTTGTGTTATAATACTCAGTGCAATATTTGATACTGTAGTATTTGTGTTATAATAGTCGGTGTAATATTTGATACTGTAGTATTTGTGTTATAATAGTCAGTGTAATGTATGATACTGTAGTATTTGTGTTATAATAGTCAGTGTAATATATGATACTGTAGTATTTGTGTTATAATAGTCAGTGTAATATATGATACTGTGGTATTTGTGTTATAATAGTCAGTGTAATATTTGATACTGTAGTATTTGTGTTATAATACTCAGTGCAATATTTGATACTGTAGTATTTGTGTTATAATAGTCAGTGTAATATATGATACTGTAGTATTTGTGTTATAATAGTCAGTGTAATATATGATACTGTGGTATTTGTGTTATAATAGTCAGTGTAATATTTGATACTGTAGTATTTGTGTTATAATACTCAGTGCAATATTTGATACTGTAGTATTTGTGTTATAATAGTCAGTGTAATATATGATACTGTAGTATTTGTGTTATAATAGTCAATGCAATATATGATGCTGTAGTATTTGTGTTATAATAGTCAGTGTAATGTATGATACTGTAGTATTTGTGTTATAATAGTCAGTGTAATATATGATACTGTAGTATTTGTGTTATAAAAGTCAGTGCAATATATGATACTGTAGTATTTGTGTTATAATAGTCAGTGCAATGTATGATACTGTAGTATTTGTGTTATAATACTCAGTGCAATCAGGGTAAAAGTCAGCTTCAGTCTTATTTATTAGGCCCACATAAATGTGAGGATGTTTTTCTTGAGTCTGTGTAAAATGTAAGTCACATGAATCCCAGATTGAAGATATTAAAATCATGCTAATTATTCCATGACTATTTGAATAAATAAAAATTGACGTTACGCGACAGATGTCGAAAAAAATATCTTGGAGAGCTTTAACATCCTCACCTTGCTGCTCTTGCTGAGCGTCCGACTGCTCCAAAGAGTCTGCGCTCATCTTTTCTATCTGCAACCATAAAAACTGCTGAGTTTGCCACCAAAAACGCCAGCCAGGAAAAAAACATCTTGTTTTAATGGTAATGAGCCCGGCAGCAGAGCACATACATGCATATATATTTAAATTCTAATTACATACATGTATATTTTAATTCTAATTACATATATATTTGAATTGCCGTGACTCACCTCAGGATCCACCTGGTGTTTCTGCGAGAAATGTCCAAGAAAAGTTTGGGAAATCCAACCACTGCTACTTTGTCATTTTCCAAAGTGGAGGAACGCACCTGTGCAGTATACCTGCGAGGCTGATTTGCATACGCCTCCATGCGCCCTATCCAGACGCAGACTGTTTGCATAAAACAACAAGGCCAAACGCACACACACACTCCGTCTCACCTGTGGGAAAAAATAGGTTTGCAGCGCAGTCTGAGCCACAAACACACTAATATGACTTTATATTATATCGTACTGTATCATAATATATACTTAATAGGTTAGCATTTTTTTGCAGTGTCGACCAAAACTGCTTGCACGGCGTTTGCACGGTTGCATGTGTACCTAATAAAATGTCCTATGGCTGTTTGCATACCCATGTATGAATCTTGAAATGTTAATAGCTGTGCTTAATTAAAACAATGTTTAAGTTTGCTCAAACCGTGCCAATAGACCAAAGAAACAGAAATGACATGTAAATATACCTTTAAAAACGCATGTGGTAGAGCAGATCATTTACAGTGCATTACTGTATTAGTAATGTTTTTTTTTATTATTATATTTGCATTTTTAGTAACAATGAATGTGAACATGACATAAAAATATACATACCTGTATATTTATGCATAAGAGTATAGAGATGGGAGTGTTTTTAGTTTTATTTTTTTGTACCACTATTTAAAAAAATATATATCTGTATTTATTTTTATTTTATTTATTTATTTTTTTAATATATGACAGTCACTGTAATTATTTTTTTTATTAATTTAAAAAGGGACAATGTTAAATGACAATATATTGTATAATTGTGAGAAATAAAGTATAATACAATAAAGTAATAAAAAAAAGAGTTCACATACAATCTTGCAGAACAATAGTGACGTAGATTGAGGGAATGGCAAAGTCAATTGTTTTAATTGTCATTATTATTCAACAAGGAATAATAATAAAACAGTAATATATATTTTTTTAATATAAAAATATATAATTTATAAATATAATAATATACATATATGTAATATAGTACATATATA
This sequence comes from Nerophis lumbriciformis, assembly GCF_033978685.3. Lineage (NCBI taxonomy): Eukaryota > Metazoa > Chordata > Actinopteri > Syngnathiformes > Syngnathidae > Nerophis > Nerophis lumbriciformis. The sequence goes on from NC_084556.2 coordinate 47,539,398, forward strand.
TAATGTACAAATATGAACATATAAATATAAATTCAACAAGGAACTTAGACTTCCTTTTTATTGTCGTTCAAATTTGAACTTTACAGCACAGATAACAATGAAATTTCGTTACATAAGGTCATGGTAGTGCAGGATAAAAAAGCAATAAGGTGCATATATAAATAAATAAATATATATAAATATACATATAAAATAAATAAATATATATAAATATATATAAATAAATAAATAGATTACTATACAGATAAATATATTGCACTTTTCCACATGCGTCCACGTTTATGGATGTATGTTATATACAGTTTTAACATTGGAACAATGTTAAAACTGTAATATATTATCAAATAATAATAAACTATGTGTGAGGGATAACTTTTTGAGTAAAAGACGAAGAATTAATAATCATTGTATGTGTAAAAAATTAAAAAAAAAATAAAAAAAAAAAATATATATATATATATATATATATATATATATATATATTAAACCTGTATTATATCATTGAATATTAATACACTGTGTGAGGGATAACTTTTGGAGTAAAAGACAAATAATTAATAATCATAGTATGTCTAATATACATATATAGGGCTCTCCCTTAGAGATAGGGTGAGAAGCTCCGTCATCCGGGAGGAGCTCAAAGTAAGGCCGCTGCTCCTCCACATGGTTCAGGCATCTGGTCAGGATGCCACCCGAACGCCTCCCGAGGGAGGTGTTTCAGGCACGTCCGACCGGTAGGAGGCCACGGGGAAGACCCAGGACACGTTGGGAAGACTATCTCTCCCGGCTGGCCTGGGAACGCCTCGGGATCCCCCGGGAGGGTCTGGACGAAGTGGCTGGGGAGAGGAAAGTCTGGGCTTCTCTGCTTAGGCTGCTGCCCCCGCGACCCGACCTCGGATAAGCGGAAGAAGATGGATGGATATAAAAATGGGACCATTACCTCCCTGCTTTGGCACTCAGCATCAAGGGTTGGAATTGGGGGTTAAATCACCAAAAATGATTCCCGGGCGTGGCCACTGCTGCTGCTCACTGCTCCCCTCACCTAGTGTGTGTGTGTGACAATCATATAAAAGAAAGAATGTGTATATATTCATATATATATATATATATATATATATATATATATATATATATATATATATATATATATATATATATATATATATATATATATATATATATATATATATAAATAAGTTAAAGTTAAAGTACCAATGATTGTCACACACACACCAGGTATGGCAAAATTATTCTCTGCATTTGACCCATCACCCTTGATCACCCCCTGGGAGGTGAGGGGAGCAGTGGGCAGCAGTGGTACCCCGCCCGGGAATCATTTTTGGTGATTTAACCCCCAATTCCAACCCTTGATGCTGAGTTCTAAGCAGGGAGGTAACGGGTCCCATTTTTATAGACTTTGGTATGACTCGGCCGGGGTTTGAACTCACGACCTACCGATCTCAGGAGGAGACTCTAACCACTCAGCCACTGCTATATATATATAAATAATAATAAAAAACTACTACAATATATATATATATATATATATATATATATATATATATATATATATATATATATATATATATATATATATATATATATATATATATTTTGTGAATTAGATACACCTGCAGTCTGCAGGTGTACCTAATGTTGTGGCCCTGCAGTCATTCACAACTCCTCCAACACGAACATTATTGTTTTTGCACTTTTTGGCTTCTTATGAAATAACTTTTTTAGATAGATTCAATCTTGCACGTGGAAAGTTTAAGTGTGGGCTTTTGTTGATATAACAATTCTACGGCGGGGGTGCAGGAGGCGGGATTACTGGAGCCTCAGCCAGTGTGTCGTTTTATGATCGCTCAGCACAAGAAATACGTTACACACATACAGTTGTTGACAAAATACACTGTACATTATATACCTCAGCTAACTAAACTATGGAAATGTATAATATAATTCATATAGCAATACAGTCTCACTGCACAGCAGGCCAGCAGTTAGCCGAGTCCGGAATCCATGTTGAGGCACTGAGTGACGTGCCTCAACTGGCTGCTGATCACCGCACTGTCTCTTCTCAGTATTTGAACGGCAAATGTGAAAATTCAGCGATTTTGAATAAAAATAATCTAAAACTGGTGAAGTTAAATGGAAAATAACTTTATAGTATAATCACTGGATACATATAACAATTTAATTAATTTTTTTTCTTTTTAAATTTTTTTTCTTTCCATGATGGCAGGTGAGGCAGGGCCTCACCTGCCTCTAGTGACTGCACGTCACTGATATATACTGTGTATATATATATTTGTAATCTATACACATATATGTATATATACATACATATATGTGTGTGTATGTAAATTTAATATAAATATATAAAAATGTAAAAAAATTCAAAAATTGTAATCATAGTACTTTCATATTTGGTGATTGCCAGTTGTGCAGAGTGTAAAGTGAGATAATGTGTCGAAATTAGCTCCAAATAAATCATACTTGCCAACCTTGAGACCTCCGATTTCGGGAGGTGGGAGGTGGGGGCGTGGTCGGGGGTGGGTCAGGGCGTGGTTGGGGGCGTGGTTAAGAGGGGAGGAGTCTATTGACAACTAGAATTCACCAAGTCAAGAATTTCATATATATATATATATATATATATATATATATATCCTGAAAATATGCAAACAAAACTGTGTTTAGATAATTGATACTTCAAACTTGCATAAATAAATATTAAGGAATATAACATAACTTGGTTTCTGAGAGCTTCAAAATATAATGAATAAAATGCTAAAGTTGTTGGTAAACAAGCAATTATTTTAATAATTAAATATGGTCATTTTAAATGAATTATTATGATAATTTAAAATGAATTATTTCAAATAGGTTTATTTTAATGTATAATTCTATGGCTGGATGTAATAAGGAGTCAGAAAAAATAAAAATAAAAATACAATAAATGTTGATGTTTTTAGCAAAATATAGTAACATTTTATTTAGTTTTTTTTTTTTTTAATTAATAAATATATTTATTTTTAGGTAAGATAAATATAATAATACAATTTATCTCTAGGCTGGATGATTTATTTCTTGTCACCCTGTTGTCCTCCCGTCGTGAAAAAAGGCAGTCCTCACTCAGGTCCGCACGGCTGAAAATCGGGAGATTTTCGGGAGAATATTTGTCCCGGGAGGTTTTCGGGAGAGGCGCTGAATTTCGGGAGTCTCCCGGAAAATTCGGGAGGGTTGGCAAGTATGAAATGAATAGATTACAAATTATACCAAACGTGAAAATACATTAGATGAATTCAAACCCCGCCTTCCGCCCGAATACAGCCCCGCCACCCCGGAAGGAACAAGCGGTAGTAAAATGAATGGATGGATGGATGGAATTCAAACCATTAGCGACGCCATCTACAGGCTGTGCCCGTTACTACCGCAGGGTGGCGGTAGAGTCCGTTGACGCTGCGCGGCGCACGTAATTACAGCTAAGAGAAGAAAATGCCGCGCTGTGATTGGCCATCGCTAGGGGACATGAACCCTCGTTGCACTGCGTCTTCAATGAGCAGGGTCTTCTTCCCCAGCCGCCCGCTTTCATCTTTTAAACGTTTCCCCGTCAACCCTTAACACCCGAGACGACGCCTTGGCTTTTGTGGAGAAAGAAAAAAAGCAACGAAAGATGTAGGTCTCGTTTGGAGGTCGTAGCATCAGGCGGGACGTACGAAAGACGAGTTTGGTAGGTGGGCGACACACGCTAAATAGCCACTAAGCTATCTGGCCTCTCGCTTGGTCAATACATAATTGATTAAAAACGACCTCTCATGTTACACTCTATATTCATTTATCATTTAAATACTACATTTAATGTTCATATTGGCGTGTGGGCTGATAATGCTGGACCTTCTATTGGGGCCGTACACATTTAGCATCTTACCGGCCACAGTATTGCTGCTAATGAGACGTTATTTAATATATTGCTGCTAATGAGACGTTATTAGGGCCCGCATGGCCCATTGCAAAAGGACTCCCTGTGGGAGTCCTTATGCAATGGGACATAAGGACCTATTGAATTTGTAAGGTTTTATTCTTTATTATTCTTCCGCCGCCTCTTTGAGCACTAATTTGACCCACTTAACATGCTTCAAAACTCACCATATTTGACCCACACATCAGGACCTGCGAAAATTGCCTTTTAATAAAAAAAACGAACCCCAAAACTCAAAATTGCGCTCTAGCGCCCCCTAGGAAGAAAAAAAACTAGACTGCCTGTAACTCCCACTAGGAAGGTCGGAGAGACATGAAACAAAAACCTCTATGTAGGTCTGACTCAGATCTAGATTTCATAATAGTATATTCTCGGGCTAAAATCAACAGGAAGTTGGCAATTCCCCCTTCAAGACAAAAAGTACTAAAAACAGTCACTTTTGCCTCTTTGAGCTGTAATTTGACCCCCTTAACATGCTTCAAAACTCACCGAACTCAACGCACACATCAGGACTGGCTAAAATTGCGATCTAATAAAGAAACCTAACCCCAAATGTAAAAATTGCCCTCTACAGCAATTTTTGAATAAAACTGATAATAAACTGCTCCTCGGAAGAAAAACATTACAAAACTGCCTGTAACTCCCACTGGGAAGGTCGGAGAGACATGAAACAAAAACCTCTCCGTAGGTCTCACTTAGACCTACATTTCATAAATTGACTACCCCCAGCAAAAATCAACAGGAAGTTTGCTATTCCCCCTTCAATACTAATTTTTTGTCAAAACCTGTCACCTTCCTTCAAAAACGAACTCCTCTGAGCGCGTTTGTCGTTTCGCCTTCAAAATAACACAGGAGAGACATTGAACCCTTGTGAATACAACAACAGAAGCGCTTTTTAATTAAGTGCTCCGGTTTTGATTTTATGACCCTTCAAAGACCCGCTGCACTGATGCTGCTGCGGTGCTGTTTTTTTAAGATGGCTGCTCTAAAGCAGGAAGCACCAACGTGCCCACACAATGCAGACAAGGTAGGTACACTAGACAAAAGTCTTGGGACACTTCAGACTAAAAGTAGACAAAAGTATTGGGACACTTAGGACTAGCACCTGCCAAATACGCGGGCCCGACCAATGCTGCTTGCAGCTTTAATTCTTTATTATTATTATACCGACCGCCTCTTTGAGCTGTAATTTGACCCACTTAACATGCTTCAAAACTCACCATATTTGACCCACACATCAGGACCTGCGAAAATTGCCTTTTAATAAAAAAACCGAACCCCAAAACTCAAAATTGCGCTCTAGCGCCCCCTAGGGAAAAAAAAACTAGACTACCTATAACTCCCACTAGGAAGGTCGGAGAGACATGAAACAAAAACCTCTATGTAGGTCTGACTCAGATCTAGATTTCATAATAGTACATTGTCGGGCTAAAATCAACAGGAAGTTGGCAATTCCCCCTTCAAGACAAAAAAGTACTAAAAACAGTCACTTTTGCCTCTTTGAGCTGTAATTTGACCCCCTTAACATGCTTCAAAACTCACCGAACTGAACACACACATCAGGACTGGCAAAAATTGTGATCTAATAAAAAAACCTAACCCCAAATCTCAAAATTGTGCTCTAGCGCAATTTTTTAATGAAACGCACAAAAAACTGCTCCTCGGATGAAAAAACTGACAAAACTGCCTGTAACTCTCCCTGGGAAGGTCGGAGAGACATGAAACCTCTATGTAGGTCTCACTTAGACCTACATTTCATAAATTGACAACCCCCAGCAAAAATCAACAGGAAGTTTGCTATTCCCCCTTCAAAACAAATTTTTTGTAAAAACCGGTCACCTTCCTTCAAAAACTATCTCCTCTGAGCGCGTTTGTCGTTTCGGCTTCAAACTAACACAGGAGAGAGATTAAACCCTTGTGTATAAAATAACAGAACAGCGTTTTAATACCTGCTCCGGTTTTGATTTTATGACCCTTCAAAGACCCGCTGCGCTGATGCTGCTGCGCTGCTGTTTTTTTAAGATGGCTGCTTAAAAGCAGGAAGCACCAACGTGCCCACACAATGCAGACAAGGTAGGTACACTAGACAAAAGTCTTGGGACACTTCAGACTAAAAGTAGACAAAAGTATTGGGACACTTAGGACTAGCACCTGCCAAATACGCGGGCCCGACCAATGCTGCTTGCAGCTTTAATTTAATATGTTGCTGCTAATGAGACGTTATTTAATATGTCACAACATTGACAAAGATAACACAATGTTCTATAATGTGGCTGCTTCTTTACTGCATGAGACTTTTTAAACATTACAATTCTTGTTTTGTGATGTCTTCGCTAGTTTCAGTGAACTGTGTGAAAAATTTGACCTACCAAAATCTCACCTATTTCGATACTTTCAGGTTCGCAATTTTGTTAAATTAAATAGTCTCTCTTTCCCTAATACTCCACCTAATTCGCTACTTGACTCAATTTTAGATATTCCCACATATCAGAAAGGCCTAATCTCCAAAATCTACATCTTAATATCCCAGTTTGGTAAAACGTCTCTTGATAAAATCAGAGGGAATTGGGAAGAAGAGCTTGGCAGATCTATAGACAGAGGTGGGTAGAGTAGCCAGAAATTATACTCAAGTAAGAGTACTGTTACTTTAGAGATTTATTACTCAAGTAAAAGTAAGGAGTAGTCACCCAAATATTTACTTGAGTAAAAGTAAAAAGTATGTTGTGAAAAAACTACTCAAGTACTGAGTAACCGATGAGTAACATACACACACATATCATATATATATATATATATATATATATATATATATATATGTCTTAATAAGGTTATCCAAAAAATAGTGCTCGATACCGTAGTAGAGCGCAATATATGTATGTGTGGGGAAAAAAATCACAAGACTATTTCATCTCTACAGGCCTGTTTCATGAGGGGGGGTACCCTCAATCGTCAGGAGATTTAAATCTCCTGACGATTGAGGGTACCCCCCCTCATGAAACAGGCCTGTAGAGATGAAATAGTCTTGTGATTTTTTTTCCCACACATACATATATATATATATATATATATATATATATATACACACACACACACACACATATATATATATATATATATATATATATATATATATATACACATATATATATATATACAGTATATCATTTATATTTATTTATTTTGCCGTTTTTGTTTACATGTTAAAGGTGTTTTAATGAATATACATGCATGTTTAACATATATATTCCTTTCTTTCATGAAGACAAGAATATAAGTTGGTGTATTACCTGATTCTGATGACTTGCATTGATTGTAATCAGACAGTAGTGCTGATAGCGTCCACGTTTTCAAATGGAGGAGAAAAAAAGTTCCTCCTTTCTGTCTAATACCACATGAAAGTGGTTGGTTTTTGGCATCTTATTTGTCCAGCTTCCATATTCGTTTTTATACACTTTACAAGAAATACATTGGCGGCAAATTCCGTAGCTTGCTAGCTTGTTTGCGCTGGCTTTCGGAGACTCTTATTTTGAAAGCGCAGGCGCGATGGAGCGGCACTTTTATTGTGAAGACAGGAACTGTACAGTCAGTCTTTAGGCTTTTGACGGGATGTACGGTTGAAATAAAAAAGGGTCTTTTTTCCTTCACACTTTTGATTGTTTGATTGATTGAAACTTTTATTAGTAGATTGCACAGTACAGTATATATTCCGTACAATTGACCACTAAATGGTAACACCCCAATAAGTTTTTCAACTTGTTTAAGTCAGGTCATGTGACCGCCTGGCTCTGTTTGATTGGTCCAACGTCACCAGTGACTGCATCTGATTGGTGGAACGGAGTGAACGTCACCAGTGACTGTATTTGTTGAAACGCAGGCACTATGAAGGTCTGTCTGACAGACCAAAACAAACAAAGCGTGCATTAACAGATCGATAAAAATTAGTAGCGAGCTGAATGTAGATAAAAGTAGCGGAGTAAAAGTAGCGTTTCTTCTCTGTAAATATACTCAAGTAAAAGTAAAAGTATGTTGCATTAAAACTACTCTTAGAAGTACAATTTATCCCAAAAGTTACTCAAGTAGATGTAACGGAGTAAATGTAGCGCGATACTACCCACCTCTGTCTATAGATGATGGAGATTGGGATTCTGCCTTAACCCAAATTAATAACAGTACATCCTGTTCAAGGCTTAATTTCATACAATTTAAGGTTGTCCATCGTATTTATTTTACTAATTCCAAACCCTCCAAAATATACCCCAATATCTCGGATACTTGTAACAGATGTTACATGTCACCTGCAAACATGACGCACATGTTTTGGTCTTGTCCCCATTTGCTGGATTATTGGACAACTATTTTCAAACACCTTGCTAAGGCATTGGATTTAAATCTGACACCATGTGCAGAAATGGCTATTTTTGGGACGGTATCAGATCCCCAAATAAGGAGAAAATTTAAGGATAGTATCGCCTTTGCATCCTTATTAGCACGTAGGAGAATTTTGCTGGAGTGGAAGTCACCAGTCTGCCCCAAAGCCTCCTTATGGCTTAAAGACCTTATGATGTATTTAGATCTGGAGAAAATAAAGTTCAATCTTAGGGGGGCACCTGGGAAGTTTTATTCTGTTTGGGGCTGTGTGGTTGACTACATAGCTAAATTAAAGATGCTACAGGACACATGAAAAGTTCACCTTTCATAAACCAACTTCCTTTTTGTTTTTTTAATTTATATTTATTCTGGGTGTATATTTACTATCTGCCTATGTTGACAATTCTTGTTTTATTTATGTGTGCATTATTCTGTCTTAAGTCAAAATGACCGCTCGAGCAATAAAGTATTATTATAATAAAGTATTTTTTTTTCCCTTATTAGGGTCACAGGTGAGCTGGAGACTATCCCAGGTGAGAGGCATCTATGGCAGGGCTATTCAACTAAATTATTTTGGGGGCCACATTTCCAGAAAGCTAAGGACTGGGGGACTATCTATCCAGCCATCCATTTTCTACCGCTTGTCCCTTTTTGGGGTCGCGGGGGCGTGCTGTAGCCTATCTCAGCTGCATTTGGGCGGTAGGACAAGTCGCCATCTCATCGCAGGGCCAACACAGATAGACAGACAACATTCACACTCACATTCACACACTAGGGCCAATTTAGTGTTGCCAATCAACCTATCCCCAGGTGCATGTTTTTGGAGGTGGGAGGAAGCCGGAGTACCCGGAGGGAACCCACGCAGTCAGCGAGGGGAACATGCATACTCCACACAGAAAGATCCAGAGCCCAGGATCGAACTCAGGACCTTCGTATTGTGAGGCACGCGCACTAACCCCTGTCCTGGGGGACTAGACCAGTGTTTTTCAACTAGTGTGCCGTGAGATACAGTCTGGTGTGCCGTGGGAGATGATGCAGTTTCACCTATTTGGGTTAAAAATATTTTTTGCAAACCAGTAATTATAATCCGCAAATAATGTGCCGTTGTTGAGTGTCGCTGCTGTCTAGAGCTCGGCAGAGTAACCATGTTATTCGCTTCCATATCAGTAGGTGGCAGCCGGTAGATAATTGCTTTGTAGATGTCAGGAACACGTCGACGACGATGGTTTGTTGTGAACGCGATATGCGGGCGACAGCGGGAGGCAGGGTGAAGGTAAAAGGGTATCTAATGCTTAAACCAAAAATAAACAAAAGGTGAGTGCCCCTAAGAAAAGGCATTAAAGCTTAGGGATGGCTGTGCAGAACGAAACTAAAACTGAACTGGCTACAAAGTAAACAAAAACAGAATGCTGGACGACAGCAAAGACTTACATTAAGCGTGTGGAGCAGACGGCGTCCACAAAGTACATCTGAACATGACATGACAATCAACAATGTCCACACAAATAAAGATAACAACTTAAATATTCTTGATTGCTAAAACGAAGCAGGTGCGAGGAATAGCGCTCAAAGGAAAACATGAAACTGCAACAGGAAAATGCCAACAAAACAGGAAAAGCCACCAAAATTTTAGCGCAAGACAAGAACTAAAACACTACACACGGGAAAACACTAAAAAAACTCAAAATAAGTCAGAGCGTGATGTGACCGTACACCTACTTCCAGACAAGAGCTCTATTGATGCATGCTTGGTTATGCTTTAAATTCATATCCAACAATTGTGACAATTACTTTTTATTGTCTACTGAGATTAACGTTTTAATGATTTCTGCTGATGGTGTGAGCCGGAAGGCAAAGCTCTCAATTTACCGGTCGATCTACGTTCCCATCCTCACCTATGGTCATGAGCTTTGGGTTATGACCGAAAGGACAAGATCACGGGTACAAGCGGCCGAAATGAGTTTCCTCCGCCGGGTGGCGGGGCTCTCCCTTAGAGATAGGGTGAGAAGCTCTGTCATCCGGGGGGAGCTCAAAGTAAAGCCGCTGCTCCTCCACATGGAGAGGAGCCAGATGAGGTGGTTCGGCCATCTGGTCAGGATGCCACCCGAGCGCCTCCTTAGGGAGGTGTTTAGGGCACGTCCGACCGGTAGGAGGCCACGGGGAAGACCCAGGACACGTTGGGAAGACTATGTCTCCCGGCTGGCCTGTGAACGCCTCGGGATCCCCCGGGAGGAGCTGGACGAAGTTGCTGGGAAGAGGGAAGTCTGGGCTTCCCTGCTTAGGCTGCTGCCCCCGCGACCCGACCTCGGATAAGCGGAAGAAGATGGATGGATGGTGTGCAAAATGCGCCTTGGCTCAAAAAAGGTTGAAAAACACTAGACTAGACTTCTCCCTTCACCATTAGTCCTATTTTGTATATTCTGTAAAACCAGCGTCCTCAACAGTATATCTTTAATAGTTGTCTTATTTTGTCAGTGACAGGAGCGTTCTGCTGTTTTTAAGGACTTTCTGCAAAAGTGTCAGTCTCTCACAGGTTTCCTGAACTGAACTCACAGGTCACCAGTTGAATAGCCCAAATGATGCAAAAAGAGAGGACCTAAAATGGAACCTTGAGGAACACCACTAGTATAGCTAAAGAAGTTCCAACAAATGACTACTGACCACATCTGAAGTAAACAAGCTCTGGCAACACTTTAGTCGCATGAATGACATTACAAAAAAAAAAAGTCTAACTCCCCAAAAGGAAAGGACTTAAGAGGGTGCCTTGAGGAACGCCTGAGTTATGTAAATCACAAATTTGGACCCCATAGTATTGTTGGCTAGCAAAGTTAAGATAACACAAGACTCTGCCTCTGTGTTTGCACGTTCCTCTAGTTAAAGTACCAATGATTGTCACACACACACTAGATGTGGTGAAATTTGACCCATCCCCTTGTTCAACCCCTGGGAGGTGAGGAGAGCAGTGGGCAGCAGCAGTGGCCGCGCCTCTACCAGGGCTCCGCAACCCGCGGCTCTTCTGCCTCCTTGTTGTGGCTCCCTCAGATTTTTTGTAACGTCGGCGTGAGAAAAGTTTGCATTTTTCAAGAGTTGTATCATCTCCGACTGTCTGTGAGGCTGTGAATGTGCACAGGCTGAGGTTTTGAGGCGCAAGTAAAAGACTGGAAGCGTGTGTTCAGTTCTGCTTCATGAGTGTGCGACCTCTTGGGTGAGCTGACCACAAATACTTGCAAAAAGGGAGAAGAGTTTAATTTTATATGAAAAGATTGGTTTTCCTGTGGAACAAGAAAAGAGATGAAAACTTTTAAACGTTTATAAGCTGTGTTACGTTTTGCGGCTCTGTACTGTTTCTCTGTAGTGGAAGATGCGGCAAAATGTCTCTTTATTGTAAAGGTTGCAGAACCCTGCTCTATAGAACAGGAGCACTGGTGATTTTAGGAAATTACTGCAAAAATGTTTGTCTCCTAAGTTCTATAATGAACTCTGGGGCTGAATTTTGCCCCTTTCCACCAGTTGTCTAGCCCTGATCTAGAGGGTAACTGTACTAAGAGCTGGTATTTCGAATTGGATGTACAAGTTAAATGCTCTAAACTAATCGTCTTTCCTTTTTCTTCCCCCTAGAGTACCTATGATCACTTCTTCACTTTCGTCGTAGATAACTGACTCAAAAGTGGCAGAGATGGACGAGCAAAGTGTCGAAGTATGTGTCACTCAGACAACTCCGTCGTCCCGTTTTTGCCTTTTTAATACGGCGGTGCTTTCCGTGTTGTGCGTGCAGAGCATCGCCGAGGTGTTCCGCTGCTTCATCTGCATGGAGAAGCTGAGGGACGCCCGCCTCTGCCCGCACTGCTCCAAGCTCTGCTGCTTCAGCTGCATACGCGTAAGCGCCTTCTCTGTCCGCCGCACGACTCGCACGCTTCGTTCATCCCCTCGTCTCTTCTCGTTTTGACAGCGCTGGCTGACGGAGCAGCGAGCGCAGTGTCCCCACTGTCGGTGAGCTGTGAGAAAATGGCACGTCGCTGTTGGAGATGTGCTTTTAAAAAAAGCGTGTGATTGGTGTGCACGTGCAGAGCTCCGTTGCAGCTGAGGGAGCTGGTGAACTGCCGCTGGGCCGAGGAGGTCACTCAGCAGCTGGACACGCTGCAGCTCTGTAGCCTCACCAAGCACGAGGACAACGACAAAGACAAGTGAGCCTCGTCTTCTTCGTGACATACATTCACAACTAAACTAGGGATGTCCCAATCCGATATTTGGATCGGATCGGCTGCCGATATTTGCCAAAAATTGCGTATCGGCAAGGCATGGGAAAATGCAGATCCAGATCCAGTTTAAAAAAAAAACTCCGGTCCGTGTTTTCCAACGCACCGATTTAAATAATACATTCCACTTTTCTGCTGCTCGTAATTTCCGTTCCGCATTTTCCAGCACACCTTCAACACATCCACAGGTCTGTGAATTCTCACGCAGTTGCTTTTAGCTGCTGGCATTACACGACAGGCTCTTCTCACTCTTTCCTGTGTCTCCCTCTCACAGACAGCAAGTGCACCTTCTTACACACGTCACATACTGTCACGACATACGTCACATACGTATACGTCCTCCCCGAGCAGAGAGGTAGCAGCATGGCTAACGTTAGCTGTGATGCTAGCGCAGCCGTGCGAGCAACGCTCCCTCTAAGGTGCTCACCTGTGCAATTGCGCACTGTTTAAGCCTCCTCTGCGCATAGCAAATCTATGCCACGCACAAAATCAAATTAAAAAAATAAGCGCATAACAATTTTCGACACACGGACACGACAGAGAAAACAGTTTTCGTCATCATTGTTCAAATATTGTAACGTCTGTCGAGACGCTTATCTCCATTCGGTGCCACAGGTCCACACCATCAAAATGCCGAGGCAAAAATTCCCACATCAACACCGTATGAAAAAATTAGTGATTTTTTTAGTTGTGATTTCCTTCTCTGCATGAAAGTTTAAAAGTAGCATATATTAATGCAGTATGAAGAAGAATGTTTTAATGTAGACATGCAAGCCTTGAAAGAAAATTTTGAAAATCAAGACTACATTTCCTGCAAATGGGTGCATTTCTACACTATATTTTAACTTTAGATTTATTCTCATATCAAACTCTTTTGGCTGTCTTTTTGACACTTACATCCGGCGCCCCCCTCCACACCCTGGATTATAAATAATGTACCGGTAAGTAATTCAATGTGATTATCTTGTGTGATGACTGTATTATGGTGATAGTATATATCTGATAGTATATATCTGTATCATGAATCAATTTAAGTGGACCCCGACTTAAACAAGTTGAAAAACTTATTCGGGTGTTACCATTTAGTGGTCAATTGTACGGAATATGTACTTCACTGTGCAACCTACTAGTAAAAGTCTCAATCAATCAATCAAAACACATAGAATCATCATACTGCTGTGATTATATGCATCAAGTGTTCATTCAATGCCAAGGCAAAATATCAAGATATATATTGTGTATCGCAATATGGCCTTAAAATATCGCAATATTAAAAAAAGGCCATATCTCCCAGCCCTAGTTCATTGATGCCATTTCTGTTTGTCATGTATAATTTTGTCTATTTTGTGTTTATCCTTGAATAAACAGGTCCGTTTCTTGTTACCAACCATTGTGTATTATTCAAACTCCCCTAATTCAGCTGGCTAGTTGTTATCAAGAGTACTAAAACCCTTTTCAACATAATTCTGACAACTTAAGTAGGCTAAATAGGTCAGTATCGGTCAGTATCGGTATCGGATCGGAAATGCAAAAACAATATCGGTATCGAATCAGAAGTGCAAAAACCTGGATCGGGACATCCCTAAACTAAACTCCTTCAAAGAACGCCTTTCCTCTTGATAAATGCATCTGTTCCCTGCGCAGGTGTGAGAATCACCATGAGAAGCTGAGTGTCTTCTGTTGGACCTGTAAGAAATGCATCTGCCACCAGTGCGCCCTCTGGGGAGGCATGGTAACCACCTCCTCCATAGGTGCAGTCCATTCACCCTGTCCTCTGTCCTCACGTGTCCTCCTCTGCCCCGCGTGCAGCACGGAGGCCACACCTTCAAGCCTCTGGTGGAGATCTACGAGCAGCATGTCACCAAGGTGAAGGAGGAGGTGGCCAAACTGCGGCGCCGCCTCATGGAGCTCATCAGCCTGGTGCAGGAAGTGGTGGGTGCACATGGTCAATGATGTGGATTGATTGGGGACGGGGGACTGGGTACGAGTGTCGGGGGAGTGTGGGTGGGTGTTGTTGCACTTAAAAGACCAACAGTGTCCTTGACACACCTTGTCAAATTATTTTGATTTTATTCACGTTCATTCATTTATTCACTTAGTCCAGGGGTCGGCAACCCAAAATGTTGAAAGAGCCATATTGGACCAAAAATACAAAAACAAATCTGTCTGGAGCCGCAAAAAATTAAAAGCCATATTACATACAGATAGTGTGTCATGAGATATAAATTGAATTAAGAGGACTTAAAGGAAACTAAATGACCTCAAATATACCTACAAATGAGGCATAATGATGCAATATGTACATATAGCTAGCCTAAATAGCATGTTAGCATCGATTAGCTTGCAGTGACCAAATATGTCCGATTAGCACTCCACACAAGTCAATAACATCAACAAAACTCACCTTTGTGCATTCATGCACAACCTTAAAAGTTTGGTGGACAAAATGAGACCGAAAAAGAAGTGGCATAAAACACGTCCTAGAACGTCGGAGAAAGTTATACATGTAAACAAACTAAGGTGAGTTCAACGGCCGCCAAAATTAGTAGGACAAAACGGCGCTCGCCAAATACTCGAATCAGTGAAGCTGACAGTGTGCTTTATAACAATTAGGGAGGTTTGTGTCATGTTTGTCCTCCTACAGAAACCATATTAAAACAAAACATTTTTTTTTTTCCTCATCTTTTTCCATTTTTCATACATTTTTTAAAAAGCTCCAGAGTGCCACTAGGTCGGCGCTAAAGAGCCGCATGCGACTCTAGAGCCGCGGGTTTGCCGACCCCTGACTTAGTCCCTTAATCCTAACACCAAAGAAAAAAAGTCACCAAAAGTACAGTAAGAACACAAGCGCAGGAAAAGTGTAAAAGCAATTCTTACATTAAATTAATCATTGATGTAGTTTAAAGTAAATAAGTAATTTTCATCACAATATAAAATAAAACGGACTTGGGCAAAATATGGCCCGCGGCCCATTAAGATTTTCAATCCGGCCCGTCGGACATTCTACATAATTTTTTTTAGAACTTTAGCATCAAAACTAGCCGCCATTATGATGTGCAGTGCTGTTTTTTAAATTACCGTAAGTCTTGAACTATAGAAAATATTAATAATAATAATACATTTTACTTATAAGGCGCCTTTCTGGGCACTCAAGGACACTGTACAAAATCAAAACAATAAAATCAAATTGGATAAAAACAACAACAACAAAGATAGAGAAGATAAGATGATTACATTGAATAAGCAGTCAGGAATAGGTGTGCTTTGATTTGAAGAGGGATATTGAGTCTAAGTTACGAAGGTCTGGTGGTAAAGAGTTCCAAAGATGTGGGGCAGAGCGGCTGAAAGCTCGGGCACCCAAGGTGGACAGTTTAAATAAGGGGACAGTGAGATGGATGGATGAAAAAGATCTTAGGGAACGTGAGGGTGTGGCGACATGGAGCAGGTCAGAGAGATATGACGGAGAGAGGTTATGGATGGCTTTGAAAGTGAGGAGAATTATTTTAAAGTGGATACGATGTTTGATGGGTAGCCTGTGGAGTTGCTGCAGAACAGGGGTGATGTGCTGGATTGAAGGGGTTCTGGTGATTATCCGGGCTGCAGAGTTCTGGAAGCTGAAGTTTGTGAAGTGACTTGTGAGGGAGACCAAACAGGAGAGAGTTGCAGTAGTCCAGGTGAGAGGTGACCAGGCTATGGACTAGTATGGCAGCAGTATGAGGGGTAAGGGATGGGCGAAGACGATTAATGTTTCGTAGATGAAAATAAGCAGACCGGGTAATGTTGTTTATGTGGGCTTGAAAGGAGAGTGTGCTGTCAAGGATGACACCCAGACTCTTGACTTGGGAGGAGGGTGAGACAGAGGAATTGCCGAGAGTAACGGACAAGCTGTTGGTTTTGGCGAGAATGGATTTTGTACCTACAAGTAAGATTTCGGTTTTATTATTATTGAGTTGAAGGAAATTGGATGAGAACCACTGCTTGAGTTCACTGAGGCAGTCTGTAAGGGAGGAAGGAGGAAGAGAGGCAGTTGGTTTGGTTGAGATGTAGAGCTGGGTGTCATCCGCATAACAGTGAAAATGTACTTTAAATTTACGGAAAATATTGCCAAGGGGAAGAATGTAAATGATAAAAAGCAGGGGACCAAGAACAGAGCCCTGGGGGACACCAGAGGAAACGGGAGACGGAGAAGATTTGAATGAACGGAGTTGAACAAACTGAGTGCGGTCGGAGAGATATGATCTAAACCAGTGAAGGGGTGTGCTTGTGATGTCAATACTGTGCAATCTATGGAGGAGGACAGTGTGTGAAATGGTGTCAAAGGCTGCAGTGAGATCTAAGAGGATTAGGATAGTGAGAAGACCAGAATCAGCTGCCAGGAGGAGATTGTTTGTGATTTTTACTAGTGCTGTTTCAGTGCTGTGCAGGGGGCGGAAACCAGAGTATTTCAGTGGTTGAAATCTGCGCTTTTGAGTGTTATAGGAGTTATTACGGTAATCTACGTCCCAGCAGCTCAGACATGGCCAAAGCGGAGTGGGCGGGGTTTGTTTTCAGAGCAGCCAGCCCAAAACGCATTTGTCAGAAAAAGATGCGGAAGCAAATTTTTACAACAAATTTCAGCATAAAAGTGATTATATATCATATTGTAGGTGTTTATTACCCTTGGCATTCATATTTTGCTGTTTGTTACATTTTTGTTGTGTTTTGCTTGATTGATGTCTATCGAGGAGCTGGTCTGAGAAGTAAAAGAAGACCGATGTTCATATGTAGTTAATACTCAGTGTTTTATTGTTCGTAGTTAAGATTGTAAATCCCACTTTCTTTATTTTAATGTACATTTTGGGTTTCCCATTCAGTAAAAAACTGTAAAATTCCATTCCGTTTTTTTGAGGTGGTTTGCCATTACTTTTTTTTAGATTTCTTTCGGACATTGTGACTTTTGGTATTAGTGTTCCTGGAAAAAAAAGGGACCCAAACACACACACTGTACAGCAGATTTCTACAGCTAAATGTGTATATATAATTTATACACACATACACATTTTTTCTTTTAATGTGGCTCCCCGAGTCAAAATATTTGCCCAGCTCTGAAATAAAAGATAACAATTGATGATTAAGTAAAAAATAAATGCATTGGCTGGGAATAGGCTCCAGATCTCCACGTGATCCCGAGAGGGAAAAGCAGTAGAAAATGGATGGAAATAGATAGAATAATTAAAGGGACTGTTTGCAATATTTACACAGATGCCTAGAGGGCGCCAACTATCCAGTGTTTTTTACACCGTATATCCCGCCCTCTCATGGCTTCTACGTAATTAAGTACATGCGTAAGATATGCACGCGCATTAGCTTCAGGTGTTGTTGGCTAATAATAGCAATTTGGATAGCTAGTGTTGGCTGTGATTGAATGTATATTCTATTATAACAACATGACTGCAAAATGTTGGTTGCTTCTCTTTGACTGCTTTTGTATTTTGAGACGGGGTGCGTGACTGCCGTA
>NC_084556.2:47562500-47615000 GCF_033978685.3 Nerophis lumbriciformis
CTGCAATCTAGGTGCGAGGCACGATTTATAATCTAGAATTAACTTTGACCAGCTCAGGTGATGCAGCAGCTCTGTTTGTCAATATAGCAGCCTAAGCTAGTTAGCTCTCTGTGATCACGACGCCACTAAAAATAGTTTGTCTGCGCTAGCGCGTATAAAAACAATATTGCTAATACTTGGTTACCGGTAATATTTAGGTCACAAATTGGAGTATTGCATACCTGCCAACTACTCCGGTTTTCCCGTAATTAGTACGGTTTTCATCAACCTATTCCGGGTTACGGTTGCAGTGATAAAAAAAATACGGTTTTTCATTAATTAAAAAAAAAAAATTTTATTTAAGTTTTATTCACGAAATCGCGTAACAACAATCACAATCGACACTGCTTCCCGTAACTTCCTATCGAGCCATTCCGAATGCCATGCGCGAGGCTATTTATAGCACCGCTGCCAAGCACGAGGCACCAGTTACCCATTGTTTCCAAACGAGCGAGCGATCATGGAATCAGCCGGAGAAAAATCGCAAACGAGTCTTAAACCGAAAAGAAAACTGCAGTCATTCCGTGAAGAATATTCAAAAGCCTATCCGGGAATAATTATCCGTTCCAAAAAGGGTGAAAACTACGCGAATTGCACCTTGTGCAGACAAGATTTTTCGATCGGACACGGAGGAATTAGCGATGTAAAAGACCACGTTGGGACAAAAAAACACAAGTCTAATGCCGTTGCTAAATTTGGATTTTAGCCACAAAAAGGTAATGACACCAATGTTATCTATTGGAATTGTTTAGTACTGTTATACTGTTAAAAGTGTTTATACTATTTATGCTTTCAAGTCCAAGTTGAAGAAATCTTGTTAAATGTTGACAGCATAACTACCAAAATACAGAAGTATGTCCTTAATATTTTTGCAGTGCTATTTCTGTTGAAAAGTTCAAATGATTACATTAGAGATGTGATGTGCCACTTTTCAAGTGTCTGATGGCTTAAATTAATTTTCATTAATTTTTCATATTTTGAATTCTTTTGAAAGGCTTACAAAAAAACTACATTTGAATTGTAATTCCATGCTATTGACAGGACTATTAATTTTAATGAAGTTAGCTTACCATGTTTACAGTATGATAATTGTGATACAAATGTGAATTTTAGGCACAGAATATTTTTTACAATTGAACAAGGCAGTAGATTATACAAGCTTGGACAGAAAGTTAATAATGACACCAATTTTTTTTTAATGGAATTGTTTAGTACTGTTTTACCATTTGTTTACTGTAAAAAGTGTTTATACTGTTTATACTTTCAATTAACAAATTGAAGTCTTGTGAAAGGTTGACAGGATAACTGGCATTAACTGTCAAAATAATTTCAAACTATTGAAGTTAGCTTACAGAATAAACATGTCAATCAACCCATATGATTTTTGCTGTAATATTTTTGTTTTGAAAAGTCACTGTGACTGATAGAAAAGTGATAGTTTTAGCAACATTTGTCCTGGACCTACCGGGGCCTGCGGCCCCTGGACCCTGGCTACTAGGTTTTTCTGATTTCAAAAGTTGGCAGGTATGGTATTGTTAGCGCTTTTTGGATGTTTTTTTTTTTAAAGAGTTGTATGTTTCAGAATAGATTGCATATAAAAAGAAAAACATGTATTATTGTCTTACATGGGGATTGTGAACAATAGGCAAAAAAAAAAAAAAGTGCAGTTCCCCTCAAACTGTGATGCGTAACAACCCTAACTTGTATCCAGTTGCATCATTTCTTGCTGACTGCTGTGCTTTCAGCGAGCTGGTTCCTGCATACGACTCCAGCACTTTTGTCTTGGTCCACTTCAGGTAAGAGGTTCTGCTTCCTGACACTTACCTGCAAGGACTGTATGAAGCTTTTGTTCTGATACAAGGATCCACACTATGCTGCAACACCATTCTTATTCACTTTATATTGGATCCTTTGGGGCGCACCCACCATTGGCCAATTGAACCCTGCCTGCGGCCATTTATAGCACAGTATGACTCTTTTGGCCAGCAGAGTCCTAAAAGGACTATAATGTGACTGTTCCTCGCAGATTCTTAATGATAATTAACATAAGTAATGATAGAAAAATAGATCGACCGATTATTGGCGCCGACATTAGCATTTTGGCGTATACCGAATCGGCTCTTTTTTTTTTAATTTTAACTACCACTAAACTTTGTCAGCAAATACACTATATACAAATATGATACCAGTATTTCGTATTTGAAATAATAATAATAATTAGTTAAGTAGATATAACCACTGTTCAAGCACCAGCCCCGTTGCCCTAAATGCCAGAAGTTCCCTTTTTTGAAATGCATTTAAGAAGAATTACCGTATTTTTCGGAGTATAGGTCGCACCGGAGTATAAGTCGCACCTGCCGAAAATGCATAATAAAAAAGGAAAAAAACATACATAAGTCGCACTGGAGCCCGGCCAAACTATGAAAAAAACTGCGACTTATAGTCCGAAAAATACGGTACTCTAAATATTTTTTTATGTCCGATACGGCTTTTATTTGAGTTCTTTAGAAAATTCTTCTCCGGTCTGCTCAGATGCTTTTACTGCGGCGCTCACGCGGCCATCCCTCCAATGCAACGCTCGTCTCCTCTGCTTACCTGTCAACTCAAAGTTTTTGCGGGGAAATCAAGTTGTTGTCTTTCTTCCCTGGCGTCTTGCAAATCCCGTTCTGTTTGTTTTCTTTACGGAAGCGATGGAGTTGCTCAACAAGTCTCCGTCCGCAACAATCGTAGCGTGAGGTCATTAAAGGAGATTTATGTTTCGTCATTCAGTCAAATGATAACGTGACAGATATATATAGTCATGAAGACGACAGAAAATATATCTGCCAAATATCCAAATTCTTGTAAATATTTTGACAAACAGGATATTTATTGTACATGTAAAGAAGAACAGGCAGCAGCTCACGCATTGTCATACTTTCTGTGACATCCAGGAAGAAATTGTCAGCTATCTTAAAAAATTTGACATAGGAGCCCAGAATGTTTTTTTACTTAAATGTTTGCAATATTTCAGGGTTCCTCATGAGAAAATGTTACAATGTATAAAATCCATAAACTGCTATAAAATTGAGTGTATGGCAATTCATTATGATTAAAAAATTCCCATATTTTTACAAATTTTCCCAGGAGATTCCCATTTTGAAATGCAAATGTTGATGCCCGCAACATTATACACATGTAACAAAGGTGTTTGTGAAATCCCCTGATGTTTTCTTGGTGCTAAATTAACCACAACATTAGTGTCGCACAACTTAAAGCCTTGTCCAGTTGTTGACTGACGTATACTATTCATGTTTGAATAACTTTTACCGTATTTTCCGCACTATAAGGCGCACCTAAAAACCACAAATTTTCTCAAAAGCTAACAGTGCGCGTTATAACCCGGTGCGCTTTATTACGATTAATTTTCATAAAGTTTCGATCTCGCAACTTCGGTAAACAGCCGCCATCTTTTTTCCCGGTAGAACAGGAAGCGCTTCTTCTTCTACGCAAGCAACCGCCAAGGAAAGCACCCGCCCCCATAGAACAGGAAGCGCTTCACCCGCCCCCGGAAGAAGAAGAAAAAACGCGCGGATATCACCGTACGTTTCATTTCCTGTTTACATCTGTAAAGACCACAAAATGGCTCCTACTACGCGACAAGGATCCGGATCATAAAAAGACGCAATCTCTCCATCCGCACACGGATTACTACCGTATTTCACAGCAACTGATATTCCTGTGAACTGCACTGTGGAACGGGAGCACGTACGGTGAATATTCGCACCACAGGGAATGAGGAGTCATCCTTCACTGTGGTTCTAGCTTGCCATGCTAACTTCCACCCATCCAAAAGAGACCTTTCCAGCCGGCGTCATCATAAAAGCTAACTCGAAGGGATGGATGGATGAAGAAAAGATGAGCGAGTGGTTAAGGGAAGTTTACGCGAAGAGGCCGGGTGGCTTTTTTCACACAGCTCCGAAGGCGAACACACCTTCACTAAGACGGGCAGATAGCGCCGGTCGACATACGCCAACATCTGCCAGTGGATCGTAAATGCCTGGGCAGATATTTCGGTCACAACTGTGGTCCGAGCTTTCCGGAAGGCAGGATTCACAGAACTGCTGCACAACAACAGCGACACTGAATCCGATGACTTCGACGAGGCGGAGCCGGCCATTTTTGGATCCCACGCTTGCGCAACTTTTCAATTCGGACACCGAAGACGAAGAATTCGAAGGATTTACGAATGAAGAATAACTTCAGAAGGTGAGCGCTATGTTTATTTTGTGTGTTGTGACATTAACGTTCGAGCAACATTATGTTGCTATTTATTGCTCTACACCATTTTGAATTTTACTATGTTTGTGATTGCACATTTGCGTACATTTTGGGACAGAGTTGTTAGAACGCTGGTTTTCAATATATTATTAAAGTTTGACTGAACTATCTGACTGTTTTTTTGACATTCACTTTAGCGCAGCGTAGGCGCGGCTTATAGTCCGGGGCGGCTTATTGGTGGACAAAATTATGAAATATGTAATTCATAGAAGGTGCGGCTAATAATCCGGTGCGCCTTATAGTGCGGAAAATACGGTACTGTAAATGAATATTGGCTCCAAATATTGGTTACCGGCCTCCCTGACTACTAATAATCTGTATCGGCCCTGAAAAAAAACATATAGGTCGATCTCTAATAAAAAATCAATTAAAAACACTCCAAATGATCCAAAAGTCAAATCCATGACATGCTCACTCAGCCACGAGTACATCCATGAGCAGAATTAAATCATTTAGTTCAGGCAGTCGCCCCTCCTGTAAGTAATTCACAGCAGTGACCTTAACCAAAACCCACGAGAAGCCTGGAAAGAATCCACCGAGTCACCAAACATGAGAATAGAAGCAAACAATGGTCATTGTGAGCTGGAGTCAGGAGAAGGTGCTCAGGTCTATCACAGTACAAATGACTCAAAGCGCTTTATATAGTGAAAGCCATTATCTACATCTTTAAGCCGCATTTAAACCAGTGTGGGTGGCACTGGGAGCCGGTGGGTAAGGTGTCTTGTTCAAGGGCTCAACGGCAGTGACTAGGATGGCGGAAGCGGGGATAGAACCTGGAACGCTCATGTTGCTGGCACGGCTGCTCTACCAACTGAGCAACGCCGCCGTTATCTGATGCTGATGTTTCAGGAAAGTTGTGTGTGTGTGTGTCTGTAGCACTCTGAGGCAGCGAGCTGACCCGGTCTACAGTCCCCCTCTTCAGATATGTGGCCTCTGTTGGAGACTGAAAGTCTACCCAGTAAGTTCCACTCGTTATGTTGTGGATGGGACCTTCTTGCATCTCTTTAATTCCTCTTTAAGGACGGCAATGGTGTGGTTCGTGGGAACTATTTGTCTGTCTTCTTGGAACTGTCCGCTGGACTCCCTGAAACCTCAAAGTTAGTCTCCGCTCAACACCACCTTCTTCCTCCATCACGTCTTTCCTAGTGACGCGGCCATGGTTGTGTCGTAGGTACGAGTACCGCGTGGAGATGGTCCACCAGGCCTCCAACGATCCCAGCAAGAACATCATCCGCGAGTTTGCCTCGGACTTTGAGGTGGGCGAGTGCTGGGGCTACAACCGCTTCTTCAGGCTGGACCTGTTGGCCAGCGAGGGCTACCTGAACATGCAGACGGACACTCTTGTGCTCAGGTACGTTCTTACCTATCCTCGTGCTCAATTAGCAGCTTAAACAGGGTGAAAATTGTCCTTGATATCCAAAAACAAATCAGGTACCAGGTGCGATCCCCCACCTTCTTCCAGAAGTGCAGAGATCAGTACTGGTACATCAGCCAGCTGGAGTCCGCCCAGAGTGGATACATCCAGCAGATCAATAACCTTAAAGAGGTGAGCGAGGAGACACTTCATGTCCATGCTACTCCACTTTCCTCACATCCGTTAGAGAACAACGAGTGGCTGTTTGTGTTGCGTTTCTTAGAGGCTGGCCATCGAACTGTTTCGCCATCGATCCTCACGCAGCTCCTCTCCTCACGACCTGAGGCTGGCATCGGCCTCTGAAAGGGACCCCCGTGCGGCCAAGAGTGACGGCGACATTCAGACCACGCTGAGCAAAGCCAAAAAGGGAAGCGAAGACGACGAGAGAACCCAGCACGATGACTCAAACGTAAGCACACCATACGTACGTGTCTCAGGCGAGCTCGCTCTCTACTGATGCTTGTGGAAGTTACCAGAAAGACCTTTCGGTCTACTCAGGAGCTATCCGATGGCGACCTGGAGGTGGAATGCCTCACCGAGGAGGAGGTGAACCCGCTGGACTGCAGCAGCACCTCAGGGAGCTCCACGGCCACCAGCAACACTGAGGAGAACGACATCGATGAAGAAACCATGTTGGTGACGTCTTAATACCAGCATGTGTCTGTGTACCTAATGAAGTGTACCCTCATTCTAATCGTTGATATTCAGGTCAGGCGAGAATGATGTGGACTTTATTGGAAACCTCGACACAGAGGAAGGAGAACTTCCTGATGACCTGGATGGAGCCTCTGGTAGACTTTTACTTCTATTGTCTTTGTGTGTGCGTGTGTATGTACACAGAGTGGAACCTCAATTTACAAAGTTAATTGGCTCTCACGCAAGTTTTGTAAATCGAAAAGTTTGTATAATGAAGCAAATTTCTCCATAAGAAACAATGTAAATATGAATAATGGGTTGCAGCCTTGACATAAGTCCCTATTTTAGTGAAGGTTTGTACACATTGAACACAATATAAAGTGCTATTAGTACTTTATAGCAGACAAACATAACAAGGGGCGATGTATCTACTTTCTCTTTATTATCAAGCCAAAACAACTAGCTGAACCGTCCTGTATACGCTGCTTTGCAAACACGTGCACACACACAGAAGTCCCTTTGGTGCCCTCACAAACAATCAGAAATCACAAAAATCCTTAACTTTAACAACCATATTGCTACAATAATAAACATTTAAAAAAGGAAAAAAACGCTTTAAAATAACATCCGCAACTGCGCAGTTGCCAAAAGGAGCAGACAGAGTGGGAGAATGGAGGAGCTAGTGGGGGCATGATGTGTGTGCTCTCGGAAGAGGCGCCGCTGAGCAAGAGGTAGTGTCTTTTTCTCCACTGTGATATAAGTCCGCTTTGGCATCTTTTCCCAGAAAATTTCGCTCTCACCACAATTAAAAACTTTCTCTGGTACAAAGCCAGGTTTGTCAACCTCTTTAATATGAGAAAGCACAAAATGACTGCCAGCGGGACACAAAATGAATTGATGAAGTGTTCGTACACAGAGACATACTTGACTCAAGCTAATAGTAAATTGAAAAGTTTGCAAAAAAAGGGGTTATAAATCGTAAATTTATTGATTTTTACGGGTTCATGAGCCTCACTTTCCGCCAATAAATGTATCCTCGTCGCATAAGACCAATGAAACTGCCAAACGGGCCACGGTGGACCAATTAAATTGTTCATTAAATCAAACGCACTGTGGCACTCACTCTCAGCTTGGAAAACACGCAAAAAAATGTGCACGACTCGTTAAAAGTCGAAAAAAGAAACAGCCGCAGCACAGAACGGAAATCGACTACTAAAGGGCTGCAAAAAGCCAGATATTTCATATTTAAATGTGTACCTACAGCTAGGGATGATGTTTGATAAGAAATTATCGAGTTCGAGCCTATTATCGAATCCTCTTATCGAACCGATTCCTTATCGATTCTCTTATCGAGTCCAGGTAGGTTGTTGTTTATGGAAAAAAAACACACAATATTTGGTTTAACAAAAGCTCACTTTTATTATATAAGAAAAAAATAAAATCTAATAAATAAATACATTTTGACTGTTACCCCCCTAAAAAAAATAAAAAAAATAAATATTGACTGTTGTTACCCAAAGTATATCAAGTGGGATTTTTCAGAAAAACAAATATATACAGTAACACAAAAACCTGTCTCTGTGATCACTATAGATGTATAAATAATAATATAGTGTTAAAAAAAATCAGTCCCTTGGGCACAAAACTGAAAATAATACAGCTCTCCAAAAAGTGCACTTCTGCTGCTTTTTGACATAACTGTTTGTTATGATGCTTTGACATTTTTGCACTTTATTTCTTTATTGAAAGAAAATTCTATGAAGAGAAAAGTTGTTTGCAAATGTGGTTACAATGCTAAAACATGAAAAGTTAAAGCTAAAAAAAAGAAACACACTTTATTGAGTTAACATTATTTCTTTATAGGGGGAAAGATGTGATGTTATGAGCTAGGGAACATAACAACTACACTACCCAGCATGCAACGGGAGTGACGAGCATGCGCGGTAGCCCCGAAAAGTGTTGTTGCATGTCGTCACCCGGCAGCTAAGAATGAGGTTATGAGCACGCTGTGAAAGTAAACGTCAAGAACTCAGCCAACACGCCTCGTCTGCATTATTTATAATTAGACAACACATATACAGTGTGATTTTGTTTTGTTTACAAGGAAAGAAAAACAAAAGTTAAAAATGGGAGATCATGTCATATATGTTGTATATATATGTATGTGCTGCGGTTGCTTTAAGAACGTTGCGACATCTGCCGTAAAGGAGGTGCGTTGCTAGCCTGGTTGCTATGTTACCGGTTGGTCGTAAAAGTGTTCGTCATGTGTTTGTACCCTGCTCAAATCTCTCAGTAAAGTTATTCATTGGATTATACCTTTTTGTTTTGAACTTTATTACACCTTGGAGCGCTTTTTCCGGTCCATTTTTTTCCTGCTTTCGCTATCTGCGCCTAATGACTGAGCTACGTGACGTCATTTCTTGTGATGTCACACGGGGCATTTCTGGTTGAGACGGGATTCGACTAAAGAACCAACTCTTTTTCTTTACTATAGTGGTCTCCATAACGGGTACCGGTTCTCAAAAAGGGATTTGAGTCTGAGGACTCTGTTCTTTTCTTATCGAACAACCGGGAAAATCGGTTTCGAGTATCATCCCTACCTACAGCTAATATGTGTGTGCCCAATATATGTACATGTATGTGTATGTGTATATATATATATATATATATATATACATATATATATATATATATATGGATGGATGTTTGTGTAAGCGCAGATTATAACCATTGGAATACTCTATAGTTCAAGACTTGCGGTAATTTGAAAAATACACTGCACATCGTATTGGAAGCTCCAGTTTCGATAGTAAAGGTTTAAAAACATTTATTTGGAGAGGTCTGGTGGGCAGGGTTGAAAAGCTTAATAACGGGTCGTAATTTGCACATGTGTGTTCTATATTGTTTTTGTCATGTATTGACAGTGTCATGTGCACTCCAAACCAATAGGCACAACAGGTAATTTCTAAAAACTAAAATAGATTAGCATCTTGAAAGGAATAAAATGCTTTAGAAATAATTAGTTATTTGTTACAAATAATACATTTTTAGAAGTTAAGCTAAAGTCCTGCAGTAAGTAGAACAAGTCCCAGTTGTTGAAGGATCTTCTGACTTACCTTCAGGTGCTTCCAGCTCCTCTCTGCGTTCGTCTCATCGCAGCCGCGGCGCCAGCGGAGGGGGCGGAGCTGCTGCCAGTGGTGTTAGCGGGTCAAGCAGCCTACTGGACATGGACCCGTCCATCCTGATGCAGCTGCTGGACATGAAGGAGCACAACAATGTGGAGTCTCTGTGGGGGCTTCAGCCTCGCCAGCCTGTTCTCCTCCACCACAGTCAAGGTGTGGCCTCTCACGTTCAGCTCATACTCAACATCAGCTGACCGAAGGTGCCCTTGTGGTTCCGTGTGTCCTCCAGCCGGTATGTCCTCCAGGAAGGAGCGCGAGCGCCGCCCTCAGGTAGTGCGCCGATCCGCCCCTGACTCAGCGGTCCTCGTCCGCCTTAAAGCTCAGATGGCTGAGGTCCGCAGCAAGATGTCGGACGTCAATAGCCGGGTGCTGGAGGCTCGTGCATCTGCTGAGCCTCGGCCGGGTCCGTCCGGAATCTTCAGTGCCGAGGAGGTGCCGTCGCACCACGTCGACCTGGAGACCTCAGCCGCTCGCAAACATGCCGAGCTGGCACAACTGGTCAGAGCGGTCCGATCCAGGCCTGGCCGCCCAGGTGAGAAGTCGCAACACTTTTTTTAAATGTTGCGATAACCACACCTTATCTGTATTTACTTCAATCTCCAGTCAGGAAATCCTTGTCGGCCCTTCTGGAAGGCAGCAGTGCTCCGGTCGGGAAGCACTCCAGTCCGGAGGAGACGGAGAAAGACGTGAGAGGAGCAGAAACAACTGCTGACGTCAGCATGCATACCAAAGATGCTGCAGACGGTCAGTAGTTATGTTGACAGTGTTACTACACCCAACATTGTCACTATTATTATCATTATCATGCATCTTTTTCATTATTATTAACAATATTACACATCTTTTTCTATCATTATCATTATTATGCATCTTTTTCATTCTTATCACTATTACGCATCTTTTTCTATCATTACCAGTTCTATGCATCTTTTTCATTATCATTATTATTAACAATATGACACATATTTTTCTATCATTATCACTATTATCAATCAATCAAAGTTAATTCATATAGCCTTTGATCACAGGTGCCTCGAAGCACTGCACATACCACAATGACATCATTCATGATAATGTGAGCGTCTAGGCCTTTGGGGGTAAGCAGAGGGTTGTAGGAGGTTTCCATCCAAGTTATAGAGTGGTCCAGACAAGGCCATGACTTAGAACAGACAGACTGGTATCTTTCCAGGGATTATCCGTGGCCATCTCGTAACCGAGAGGGGGGCAAAAAAGAGAGAAGCGACAGGTCAACTGGTCCAAAATGTAGTTTATTTAAAAGCTGGAGTATATGGATGAGTTTTAAGATGGAACTTAAAGGGGGACTGCACTTTTTTTTGGAATTTTTTGTTCACAATCATTATGAAATACATGACGATGGATGGATATATTTTTTTATGCATTCTAAATATTAAATAAACGTTAAAAAAAGTCGGCTTACAGCAGTGCCAATGGGAGCTCCACTATTCCGCCCATAAAATCAGATAAATAACCATTCTTAATGCGCCACCCAGTACCTAATTTCCCTTTCGTGACTTGAATTTTACCCAAGTATTAGGGATATTATTACAAACCCCATTTCCATATGAGTTGGGAAATTGTGTTAGATGTAAATATAAACGGAATACAATGATTTGCAAATCATTTTCAACCCATATTCAGTTGAATATGCTACAAAGACAACATATTTGATGTTCAAACTGATAAACATTTTTTTTTTTTTTTGCAAATAATCATTAACTTTAGAATTTGATGCCAGCAACACGTGACAAAGAAGTTGGGAAAGGTGGCAATAAATACTGATAAAGTTGAGGAATGCTCATCAAACACTTATTTGGAACATCCCACAGGTGAACAGGCAAATTGGGAACAGGTGGGTGCCATGATTGGGTATAAAAGTAGATTCCATGAAATGCTCAGTCATTCACAAACAAGGATGGGGCGAGGGTCACCACTTTGTCAACAATTGCGTGAGCAAATTGTTGAACAGTTTAAGAAAAACCTTTCTCAACCAGCTATTGCAAGGAATTTAGGGATTTCACCATCTACGGTCCGTAATATCATCAAAGGGTTCAGAGAATC
The DNA here is from genome assembly GCF_033978685.3 of Nerophis lumbriciformis. Classification (NCBI taxonomy): domain Eukaryota; kingdom Metazoa; phylum Chordata; class Actinopteri; order Syngnathiformes; family Syngnathidae; genus Nerophis; species Nerophis lumbriciformis. The sequence goes on from NC_084556.2 coordinate 47,574,171, forward strand.
TGGAGAAATCACTGCACGTAAGCAGCTAAGCCCGTGACCTTTGATCCCTCAGGCTGTACTGCATCAACAAGCGACATCAGTGTGTAAAGGATATCACCACATGAGCTCAGGAACACTTCAGAAACCCACTGTCAGTAACTACAGTTGGTCTCTAGATCTGTAACTGCAAGTTAAAACTCTCCTGTGCAAGGCGAAAACCGTTTATCAACAACACCCAGAAACGCCGTCGGCTTCGCTGGGCCTGAGCTCATCTAAGATGGACTGATACAAAGTGGAAAAGTGTTCTGTGGTCTGATGAGTCCACATTTCAAATTGTTTTTGGAAACTGTGGACGTCGTGTCCTCCGGACCAAAGAGGAAAAGAACCATCCAGGTTGTTATAGGAGCAAAGTTGAAAAGCCAGCATCTGTGATGGTATGGGGGTGTATTAGTGCCCAAGACATGGGTAACTTACACATCTGTGAAGGCGCCATTAATGCTGAAAGGTACATACAGGTTTTGGAGCAACATATGTTGCCATCCAAGCAACGTTACCATGGACGCCCCTGCTTATTTCAGCAAGACAATGCCAAGCCACGTGTTACATCAACGTGGCTTCATAGTAAAAGAGTGCGGGTACTAGACTGGCCTGCCTGTAGTCCAGACCTGTCTCCCATTGAAAATGTGTGGCGCATTATGAAGCCTAAAATACCACAACGGAGACCCCCCGGACTGTTGAACAACTTAAGCTGTACATCAAGCAAGAATGGGAAAGAATTCCACCTGAGAAGCTTCAAAAATGTGTCTCCTCAGTTCCCAAACGTTTACTGAGTGTTGTTAAAAGGAAAGGCTATGTCACACAGTGGTGAACATGCCCTTTCCCAACTACTAGTTTATGAGTTTGAACATCAAATATCTTGTCTTTGTAGTGCATTCAATTGAATATGGGTTGAAAATGATTTGCAAATTATTGTATTCCGTTTATATTTACATCTAACACAATTTCCCAACTCATGGAAACAGGGTTTGTATTATAAACGCGAACCCAGACAAACTGATGGAAAACCTCAAGTTTGGTCACACAGCATTTGCGTTCCTGCTTTCTATATGATAGTTTGAGGGCGCTGGTTTCTTCCGTGAACCTGGGGGTATGTCGCTTAGGGGCCTTTTTTAGTTTTACGGTGCTATACTATCAATGTTGTTATTGAGGCTGTCAATAGAGCCCACATAACTATGCATCTCATTATTATTCTTACACATCTATGAAGTACATTAAATGTACATTTACTAAATGTATATCGAGTAAATGTCTTAGCTTGTGTGGCTAAGTGAAAGTTGCTAACAAAAAGTGTTTTGTAGAAGGAGTGAAGGGACCAGACGGGGATCAGGTGTCAGTCAGCGACCAGGTGTGTTCGTCCAACACCTGCAGGACAAGAGAGGACGTGTACTCCTTGGTCACGTCTGCCTTCTTGGCCGAAAGCAAGAAGTGCGCCACAAGAACTCTGGGGTACGACTACACCATCATTTTTAGCTCTGCAAGAACGACGCATTCAAATGTTTTGACTTCAGCGTCACTTCTTCCCGCAGGTTGGATTGTGAATCGGAAAGTTCAGGAACCTCCCATCAGTCCTGGCTGGATGGACTTTTGTCCTCACAGCAAATGTCTGGCGAAGAAGGACATTTCTCCTCAGGTGTGTTCCCCTTGAAGTCTGCGTGGTAAGCTACAATGGAAGAAAATTAAATAAATAGGGGGCTCTAGGACAGAGCCATGGGGGACACCACTCACAGTTAAAACAGGAAGTGTCCATTCTGCATCATGGCCAGTGTTTGTAATAACAGCGTAATATATATAATAATGGTGTTAGTAATGTTGTTAGTAACGAGTAATCTAGGTCAGTTACAACGCTGTTAGCGATAGCTTGATGTAATGTGGAACGCTACTTTTGATGTGGTTTTATTTATGTCTACATTAAGACCGCAAGTTCAATGCCGGATATGTTTTTACTGGTGAAAGCAACAAGCAGCACCGCACTGAAATGAACTTGATATCAAACAGGAAGAGGCAACACCACACTGACACAGCAGACAACATACGCACACAATGGGAATATTGAACAAGTCAATGATTGAAGTGACAAACTTGCCATCCAAACAATACCCCGTTTGTTGATAAGAAGTTGTGACAGCCATGGAAGCACATTCAGTCACTTTGTTAAGCAGAGATAAGACAATCCGGTGAAAGAATTCAAAAGAGCTGGCGTTAAAGTGCACTGCTAATTGCTTAAGCTAAAAACCTCAGCTCCGTTGAAACCCTCTGACATCACCTGGCAACAGGCCCCGCCTTTTGAAAGCACAGACACTGTTCTTACTGTATATCAAACATCTCTCAATGCATATGCCGGCTATTTGAAGTTGTTTTTTTTAGTAACTTATTCATTACTTTCCCCAGTAATAAATGAAATCTATTTAAAGAGTGGATGTGAGTGTGAATGTTGTCTGTCTATCTGTGTTGGCCCTGCGATGAGGTGGCAACTTGTCCAGGGTGTACCCCGCCTTCCGCCCGATTGTAGCGCCCCCCGCGACCCCAAAGGGAATAATATGGCGTCACATTAGTGCCAAAAATCCGAGCGCATAAAAACTGTTATCGCGCGCTGATTCTCCACTTCGTGCGCGCGCGTGGTGCCTTTTTGCGCGCGTGCGGTGCCTTTCTGCGCACGCGCGGTGCCTTTCTGCGCGCGCGCGACGCCTTTCTGCGCGCTCTCTGTGTACTCCTGGCATCTCTCCTCGCGCTGTCATGTTTCTTTTTGGCACTTTGGGGGCGGGTATGCTTAGACGGCCCCTCCTTTCTGATTGGCTGTGAGCATTTTTAAATGACCAATGATTCTCCAGTGTAGCAACGTTGTAGCCATCTTACCTCGGACATCTAGCCTCAATCATTACATCGATGTCAATGGTACACAGTGTTGGGTTAGTTACTGAAAACCAGTAACTAGTTACAGTTACTAGTTACTTTATTTCAAAAGTAACTCAGTTACTAACTCAGTTACTTAAACCAAAAAGTAATGCGTTACTGTGAAAAGTAACTATTTAGTTACTTATATATATATATTTATTTTTTTTAAGGCCCCATTTAATGCCCTTTTAGCCTTCATTTTAGTACTGTTATTGCACTGGAGAATAATACAATCTGTTGATCAACTTGACATGCATTTGCATCACTGAACTCTGCTAAGCAATGTGCTCTACATACAACACACAGACAAAGATATGTTTTAAAGGGCCAATTTGTTTCAGACCAGAACAAATTGACAAAACTATTTTAAATAGCTGCAACTTAACATACATAAGTAACAAACAGCATAATAACAACATAGCTGTAAAACAAGAAAGGCACACACTACATACATAAAGCCTAACCAGGCGTTTTCTCAAGGAATTCTGAAATAAAATCATGTCTGAAGCCCAGAACACTCTACACATTTCCCCACTTAGTTTAGAGAAAAGGAAATATTAGCCTGGCCCACTAGTATCCCTCTTTAGGTTTGTGAACTTTATAGTCTAAACATTTAGAGTGATGTGATAATCAAACACTCTAAAAGTTTAAAATGAAAGAGTATATAAGAGAATTGACAGAGTGTGTGTACCTTCAGTGTGCAGTGCCTCATTAAAATCCAGCCGCTGTTGGAGGTGGAGGTGAAGTGTGTGTCTCTTTAGTAGCTTCGTCGAAGCATGTTGTTTTTGTCGCTGTTTCAGCATATTTGAAACTTACATTCAACTAAAATGTTATTTTCTTTGTGGTCGATAAAAGAAACGTACTGAAAATATCTCCATTTTAAGAAACTCGGCTTCGGGGTTCGCCATGACGTCTTGATAGTAGACACAGACACGCCCCCTCCCACACACACACACAAACACACACACACACACGTACACATAGACAGTGCGCGGCGCGCCTCTTTTTTGTCGCCTCTTCAGCAGCGCTGCAACACTCAGATCTTCTCAGTTTCTAGCCGATACTACATAAAAAATAACGCAGTAACGCATCATGTAGTAACGATAACGGAGTTACTGAATATAAAAAATAACGCGTTAGATTACTAGTTACCGCCGATAGTAACGGCGTTACAGTAACGCGTTACTTTGTAACGCGTTAGTCCCAACACTGATGGTACATGTACTAATTAAATTACCATAACTTGCTCGATTTTCGACCAATTTACAAACGGTTTGCCTTGTTACAAATCTTATTACATGTAGATATGACATAGGATGCTGTACCTGTTGAAATTACCGCTTTCGCTTTAAAAAAAAAAAGACTTAATTGTGCAACATAGTTGTGTAGGCTCAGTGTTAGTCAGTTTTCTGATTATTTTAAACTGTTTCAGAATACATTATTAAAAGCTATTTTTAACATTTTAAAAACAAAATTCAAAGATTATTTCATTAATTTTATGGCTGAATCAAAAGAAATTCCATAAATTAGAAAACAAATGTTCAAGAAGAAGTGAAAATATAAAATAATGTTATGGTTGGATGTTATTGCTGGTGGACCAGTTCTGGCTGAAAGATGTGATTATGGTGTTTGTTGTCTTATTATTTATTTGGGTCACATTTTGTATTACCCTGTATTGTGTTTATGTGGTATGAAATAACCTTCATCAGCGCGCAACATTTTTTTCTATCCACTTCTTCCTCCGTAAATCTTGATACATATTGACGATGACCCGCCCTGCTATACTTCTGATTGGCTCTGAGCATTTTTCAGCATTTTTCGCCTGACCAATCAGAAAGAAGGGGCCGTCTCAGCATACCCGCCCCCAAAGTGCTAAAAAAAAACATGACAGAGCGAGGAGAGATGCCAGGAGTACACAGAGAGCGCGCAGAAAGGCGTCGCGTGCGCACGAAGTGGAGAATCAGCGCCGATAACAGTTTTTATGCGCTCGGATTTTTGGCACTAATGTGACGCCATAGAATAAGCGGTAGAAAATGGATGGATGGATATTTAAAGAGTAATTCTGTTAGTAGCTCAAATATTTTTTTGTAAAGTAACGATAAACTCAATTACTTTTTCAAAGTAATTTTCAGAACACCGATTATTGCAAATTTTTCTAATATCGATTTCATTTTTGACACGTCTCTCTCCGATGGTCTATGCCACAGGTGTCAAAACTCAAGGCCCGGGGGCCACGTCATCTTATTTGGCCCTCGAAAGCCTGGAAATATGTATCAATAAAGTACTGTAACTTTTCTTACTAAATATATTATTTCTTTCTATTTTGGGAGAAGAAAAAAAATTGTTTAGTTATGTTAACTTAAATATTGTCTAATTACGCAAAAACTATATTATCAAACATTGAAACCATTTTTTTAAACAGAAATAAATACTAAAACCGTATTTTTCGGCGTTTAAGTTGCTCCGGAGTATAACTCGCAAAGGCCGAAAATGCATAATAAAGAAGAGAAAAAACATAAGTCGCATTTTTGGGGGAAATTTATTTGATAAAAGCCAACACCAAGAATAGACATTTGAAAGGCAATTTAAAATAAATAAAGAATAGTGAACAACAGGCTGAATAAGTGTACGTTATATGAGGCATAAATAACCAACTGGTATGTTAACGTAACATATTATGGTAAGAGTCATTCAAATAACTATAACATATAGAACATGCTATACGTTTACCAAACAATCTGTCACTCCTAATCGCTAAATCCCATGAAATCTTATACGTCTAGTCTCTTACGTGAATGAGATAAATAATATTATTTGATATTTTACGCTAATGTGTTAATAATTTCACACATAAGTCGCTCCTGAGTATAAGTCGCACCCCCGGCCAAACTATGAAAAAAACTGTAACTTATAGTCCAAAAATACGGTAATTCTTTCTATTTTGGGAGGAAAAAAATATTGTTAATTATGTTAACAATGGGGACGGCGTGGCACGGTTGGGAGAGTGGCCGTGCCAGCAACCTGAGGGTTCCTGGTTCAATCCCCACCTACTACCAACCTCGTCACGTCCGTTGTGTCCTTGAGCAAGACGCTTCACCCCTTGCTCCTGATGGGTCGTGGTTAGGGCCTTGCATGGCAGCTCCCGCCATCAGTGTGTAAATGTGTGTGTGAATGGGTGAATGTGGAAATAGTGTCAAAGCGCTTTGAGTACGGTACCTTGAAGGTAGAAAAGCGCTATAATATTGCCTAATTACGCAAAACTATATTATCAAACATTCAAACAATTTTTGTAAACAGAAATAAATACTAATAATAATGATTTCAAAGCAAGTTATCCATCAAATTGTGCAATGTAAAAGTAGCAATAGAGTTTATGGTAAAATTGTGAAATTTACAGTGGTTTTTACAGCATTTTTCTCTAGATTAAAAAACAGTATGTTTTTTAACTGTTTTTGTTAACGTTTTGGCATTTACAGTAATACACCGACAAATCTACAGTTATTGATTTGCAGAAAAAACAAACTGGCAGCTCGGGTGCCAACATTTTACTGTAAAATTGCATTTTCTTTAATTATTTATAGTAAAGACTTAGACTTCCTTTTTATTGTCATTCAAATGTGAACTTTACAGTACAGATAAGAACGAAATGTTGTTGCATTAGCTCATGGTAGTGCAGGATAAAAAAGCAATAAGGTGCAGATATAAATAAATAGATTACTGTACAGATAAATATATTGCACTTTTGCATATGCATCCACGTTTATGGATGTGTGTGTATATATATATATATATATATATATATATATATATATATATTGTCTTTATATTTCAGCGAGTTAATCCATTTTTGGGGGAAATTGAGAATTAAAAAAACAAATGTATATTTTACAGTACAATTCTGGAAACGGAGTTGCCTTTTTTTCACCATAAAAACAGCAGTACTGTTTTTCCATTTACAGTATAATACACTACATTTTGAGGTGAAATTATAGCAAATTTAAAAAAATATATATATTTTTTTTTTTACATTGTACTTTAAAAAAAAAATCTACTATTAAAATGCATAGGAAAAATAGTGTAATGATAGTATTCACTGTTAGATGCGGCCCTCTGGGGCCAAACATAACTGCTACGTGGCCCTCAGTGAAAACCACTTTGACACCTCTGGTCTATTCAGACCCGCCGCCCTCCGTCCTGGTGGTGGCGACCACGAGCAGCGAGAGCGAAACCGAGGAGGAGGAAGAGGAGGAGGAGGAAGCTCTGCAGGGCACCAACTCTCTACACTACAACAGCCAGACTCCGCCCTGCACAGGTAACCATGGCAACACACATTAGATATATTCTTTTATTTGGATCAAAGTGATGGGGGTTGAATGGGTTAACGAGGAGTGCGGAAGATAACAGGAGAGTAACGTTTTATCTTTGGCTGCTTCAGGTGAGTCTGAAGATATGACTGACAGGTGATCCAAGCCCCGCCCCCGCCGACATGTCACCTGCGGCTACTAACTAACTAGCTCGCTCGCTCGAGTCTTCTACACAGAACACTGTTTGTTTGCAAGTTGGACTGGAGGTGTAACTTCCTGTTTTTAATGCATGACTCGTTTGGCCGCGCCGCATTTATCTGACGATTCTCACGGACAGAACTTTGAACATTCCTCTTGTTTGTCAATCAATTATTAGTATTATTATTGTTATTGGTAAATTGACATTTGAAAGAAGCCTAACGAGCAGTGAGTCAGCGGTCAACTTCTAGTCCGACGGTCTAAGATGGGAAATTAGCGCTCAGTCGCGTGGGAGAAATCACTCTTTGTTGTCATGGAGACGAAAAATCAACAGACTGATGGACACATGATTCTTTTAGTCTCCAAGTTGAACGTGTGCACTGCTTGTTTATTTAGCAACACAAACATTCCAGCCAACTTATTATTATTATTATTATTATTATTATTAAGTCAACAAAGCGACAGGACTTAGTTTGCTGTGATGATTCCCTTTCTTTTTCATGTAATAAACTTTGTATTTTATTTACGTGTGTCGAGCACATCCTTACCTTCCTTACGTGCTCGCCGGCGTCCTAAACGTCAATGCGGCTCTCTTACCCACAATGCAGCAGTGCGGCACGATCCAAAGATGAGAGAACGCCGCTGGACTGATGAGGAATCTTTTTATAGCAACAATGTGGAGGACTGCTCACTTCTTCTAAAGCTCTTATGTAACCACTTAGACCCGCCAGAAAAACTCCCTCTCATTGGTCAACACGTTATGTTCATCCTACATAAATATGTCCAAACAATACATCCAATAATCAGCGTAGAGATGTCCAAAGTGCGGCCCGTAGCTCATTTTGTAACAACCAGTACACCTCACTGGCAAATATTTACTTAACTGACATGTGATACCTGTGAGCTGATAGCTTTTTAAACATGTTTTTCACAGTAAAATATTTTGGTAATTGATGAATGTTGTGTTAGCATTGTAGCGTGCTAAAATTAGCATGCTTCGGGTTTTTTTTTTTTTTGTAGATCATTTGTATGTTATTTTGCCTTAGTTTTATTTTGGTGCTTGAGTCTTTCTAACATTAGTATGCTAGCTTTTTAAACATGTTTTTCAGGTACACACCTCCGAGTAATATATTTTGGTAATTGATGCATGTTACGTTAGCATTGTAGCGTCTATAGATCAAACGTGTATCATAGGTTTGAGCTATAGACCTAACGATCATAGGTCTATACATCAAACATATCGATCATAAGTCTATAGATCAAACGTGTATCATAGGTCTATACATCAAACATATCGATCATAAGTCTATAGATCAAACGTGTATCATAGGTCTATACATCAAATATATCGATCATAGGTCTGTAGATCAAACATGTGTATCATAGGTCTATAGATCAAAGATATCGATCATAGGTCTATAGATCAAACATGTGTATCATAGGTCTATAGATCAAACAAATAGATCATAGGTCTATATATCAAACATGTGTATCAAGTTTATATATCAAACGTGTATCATAGGTCTATAGATCAAACATATCAATCATAGGTCTATAGAGCAAACATGTGTATCATAGGTCTATAGATCAAACAAATCGATCATAGGTCTATAGATCAAACATATCAATCATAGGTCTATAGATCAAACATGTGTATCATAGGTCTATAGAGCAAACATGTGTATCATAGGTCTATAGATCAAACAAATCGATCATAGGTCTATAGATCAAACAAATCGATCATAGGTCTATAGATCAAACATGTGTATCATAGGTCTATAGATCAAACATATCGATCATAGGTCTATACATCAAACATGTGTATCATAGGTCTATACATCAAACATGTGTATCATAGGTCTATACATCAAACATGTGTATCATAGGTCTATAGATCAAACAAATCGATCATAGGTCTATAGATCAAACAAATCTATCATAGGTCTATAGATCAAACATGTGTATCATAGGTCTATAGATCAAACATATCGATCATAGGTCTATACATCAAACATGTGTATCATAGGTCTATAGATCAAACATATCAATCATAGGTCTATAGAGCAAACATGTGTATCATAGGTCTATAGATCAAACAAATCGATCATAGGTCTATAGATCAAACATATCAATCATAGGTCTATAGATCAAACATGTGTATCATAGGTCTATAGAGCAAACATGTGTATCATAGGTCTATAGATCAAACAAATCGATCATAGGTCTATACATCAAACATGTGTATCATAGGTCTATAGATCAAACATATCAATCATAGGTCTATAGAGCAAACATGTGTATCATAGGTCTATAGATCAAACAAATCGATCATAGGTCTATAGATCAAACATATCAATCATAGGTCTATAGATCAAACATGTGTATCATAGGTCTATAGAGCAAACATGTGTATCATAGGTCTATAGATCAAACAAATCGATCATAGGTCTATAGATCAAACAAATCGATCATAGGTCTATAGATCAAACATGTGTATCATAGGTCTATAGATCAAACATATCGATCATAGGTCTATACATCAAACATGTGTATCATAGGTCTATACATCAAACATGTGTATCATAGGTCTATACATCAAACATGTGTATCATAGGTCTATAGATCAAACAAATCTATCATAGGTCTATAGATCAAACATGTGTATCATAGGTCTATAGATCAAACATATCGATCATAGGTCTATACATCAAACATGTGTATCATAGGTCTATAGATCAAACATATCGATCATAGGTCTATACATCAAACATGTGTATCATAGGTCTATAGATCAAACATGTGTATCATAGGTCTATAGATCAAACATGTTTATCATAGGTTTAAAGATCAAACGTGTGTCATAGGTCTATAGATCAAATATATCGATCATAGGTCTATAGATCAAACATGTGTTTCAAGTTTATAGATCAAATGTGTATCATAGGTCTTTAGATCAAACATATCGATCATAGGTCTATAGATCAAACATATCGATCATAGGTCTATAGATCAAAAATGTGTATCATAGGTTTATAGGTCAAAGGTGTATCATAGGTCTACAGATCAAACATCGATCATAGGTCTATAGATCAAACATGTGTATCATAGGTTTATAGATCAAACGTGTATCATAGGTCTATAGATCAAACATGTGTATCATAGGTCTATAGATCAAACATGTTTATCATAGGTTTAAAGATCAAACGTGTGTCATAGGTCTATAGATCAAATATATCGATCATAGGTCTATAGATCAAACATGTGTTTCAAGTTTATAGATCAAATGTGTATCATAGGTCTATAGATCAAACATATCGATCATAGGTCTATAGATCAAACATATCGATCATAGGTCTATAGATCAAAAATGTGTATCATAGGTTTATAGGTCAAACGTGTATCATAGGTCTACAGATCAAACATATTGATCATAGGTCTATAGATCAAACATGTGTATCATAGGTTTATAGATCAAACGTGTATCATAGGTCTATAGATCAAACATGTGTATCATAGGTCTATAGATCAAATATATCGATCATAGGTCTATAGATCAAACGTGTTTCAAGTTTATAGATCAAATGTGTATCATAGGTCTATAGATCAAACATATCGATCATAGGTCTATAGATCAAACATATCGATCATAGGTCTATAGATCAAAAATGTGTATCATAGGTTTATAGGTCAAACGTGTATCATAGGTCTACAGATCAAACATATCGATCATAGGTCTATAGATCAAACATGTGTATCATAGGTCTATAGATCAAATATATCGATCATAGGTCTATAGATCAAACGTGTTTCAAGTTTATAGATCAAATGTGTATCATAGGTCTATAGATCAAACATATCGATCATAGGTCTATAGATCAAACATATCGATCATAGGTCTATAGATCAAAAATGTGTATCATAGGTTTATAGGTCAAACGTGTATCATAGGTCTACAGATCAAACATATCGATCATAGGCCTATAGATCAAACATGTGTATCATAGGTTTATAGATCAAACATGTGTATCATAGGTCTATAGATCAAACATGTGTATCATAGGTCTATAGATCAAACATGTGTATCATAGGTTTATAGATAAAACGTGTATCATAGGTTTATAGATCAAGCGTGTATCATAGGTCTATAGATCAAACGTGTATCATAGGTCTATAGACCAAACATGTGTATTATAGGTCCATAGATCAAACATGTGTATCATAGATCTATAGATCAAACGTGTATTATAGGTCCATAGATCAAACATGTGTATCATAGGTCTATAGATCAAACATATCCATCATAGGTGTAGAGCAGGGGTATCTAAACGTTTTCCACCAAATCAAACGTAGATTAAACAAGTGTATCATAGGTCTATAGATCAAACATATTGATCATAGGTCTATAGATCAAACGTGTATCATAGGTCTATAGATCAAACGTGTATCATAGGTCTATAGATCAAACATATCGATCATAGGTCTATAGATCAAACATATCGATCATAGGTCTATAGATCAAACATATCGATCATAGGTCTATAGATCAAACATGTGTATCATAGGTCTATAGATCAAACATGTGTATCATAGGTCCATAGATCAAACATGTGTATCATAGGTTTATAGATCAAACATGTGTATCATAGGTCTATAGATCAAACATATCTATCATAGGTGTAGAGCAGGGGTATCCAAACTTTTTCCACCAAGGGCCGCATAACAAAAAGCCAAAGTATGTGGGGGCCAAAAATATTTTTTATTTTGTAAAAATAAAATATGTACTATTTTCAGCATTTCAGGTTTGTTTTGTGTGAGCTTTGTTATAAGTCACACTTTTTGCATTAAATTGTCATAAAAACAAAGACCTAAAGCAATGAGAAAATGGCTGATTTTGATAGTAACAACTAAATACACTGTCACTTATAAAATATATACCAAAACATTCCCCTCATATTTACAGTCGACTTGTAAAATGTACAGCTTTGTTTTGGACACCTGTGGTCTAGACCTCTGACCTACATGTGTGCATCTATCATATCATCTAGGAATTATATCTACCAATCAGTTCTATGGTTACATAGGACAGCTTTTCCACAGACGTGTACATTATTGGTCCAGGGATGTAAAGTAACAGTAAAAAGTGCAGAGTCATGCTGGTTGTTGTAGTCTTTATATACATGATAGTTATTTATTCACCAGTTACAGTACATGTACAGTATTTAATATTTGTACTAGAGGAACACACTTACACGTAGTTAGTTTCAACTTAACTTTCCTTGTCGTCATGGAGATTGGGACCACCTCCACTTCTTTACGTCCAGCAGACAACTTTTTTTTTCCTGTTTTGTTTTTTTCTACATTAGAATGCAGTTATTGCTTACAGACAGAAAAAAAATAGATATTTTCTGTGTACGTAATGGAGGGCTCTTCTTATACACAAGAAAAATGTACGATAAAATAGTGAATTACGGAAAAAAAGAACCTTTTCTTTTCAACACACGGAACAAAGTTTTTCATCTCAACTTTAGCTCGTAAAAGTTGTGAAATCTTTAACGGCAAACACTCCAGTCCTTGAACACTTTTGTTTTAATGCACTGAAAAGAGGAGCAATCACAAAAGCTGATATTTTATTTTGTTAACGGTGCTCGTTTGGAAGGATGAAGGGTGCGCGGGATTGAGCCAAGAGGAACACCTTCACAGGAACGCTGCCCAGGAACTTTATTGCTGTTAAGGTTGCCGCCGTAAGACGACTTTGGTCGTTTTTTAAAAATAAATACAACTATTTGACGATAACGACCTACTAATTATCGTATTAGTGATGGATCTGATTGGCAGGATGTCTTTTATGGCGGAGTTTGTTACTCCCACGATGAAAACACAGACAGGTGACACTAACAACGTGATTAGTTTTAGTGGTAAATACTTCATGGCTTGTTTCTTTGTCCCCTGCAGGTATAACACTGATCAGTAGCTCGCTAATGATTGAAAATGCACCAGTGAGGAGAGTTTGTGTTGTGTAACAGTGAAGCAGGAGTTCAGAACAGTCCTCATGATCGCTCTAGCTAGCCAACAAGCTAACCTCGCAATTGTTCTGACCTGCGGATCAATGGAAATGAGCGTTAAGGTAAAAACTTCCTACATTTCGGCGCTAAATAAAATATGTGAAGACAATATTCATGTGAGTGACCAGAATGAAATGTTAATTATCTTAAGAGGATTAATCACATCGTTGACAAGAATGATCTACATTTTGTTACTTTAATAAATGTTGTATAACTGACCACCATACGAAGCCTCTCAGGCGTTAACGCCTAGTTGGGAAATAGTATAGAATAGTAAACATGCTCAAGTTTACCATCTTAGACTAGCATGAAGACTGAAAAGTAGCTTGTCTTGTTTTGACTTAACATTTCTTTAAAACTGCTGTCGTTGTGGCTTGTGCAGCCCTTTGAGACACTCGTGATTTAGGGCTAAGAAATACACTTTGATTGATTGATTGATTGATTGAGCCAGCCTGCTTGTTCTGGAATAAACTAGCGAGCCTTAGTGACGCTAATCTTTAGACAAAACTGGCTGGCTAGCCTGCTAGTCTTTGGACAAAACTAGTCGGCTAGTCTTTAGACAAAACTAGTCAACTGGTCAGCTAGTCTTTAGACAAAACTAGTCAACTAGCCTGCTAGTCTTTAGACAAAACTAGTCAACTAGCCTGCTAGTCTTTAGACAAAACTGGTCAGCTAGTCTTTAGACAAAACTAGTCAACTAGCCTGCTAGTCTTTAGACAAAACTGGTCAGCTAGTCTTTAGACAAAACTAGTCAACTAGCCTGCTAGTCTTTAGACAAAACTAGTCAACTAGCCTGCTAGTCTTTAGACAAAACTGGTCAGCTAGTCTTTAGACAAAACTAGTCAACTAGCCTGCTAGTCTTTAGACAAAACTGGTCAGCTAGTCTTTAGACAAAACTAGTCAACTAGCCTGCTAGTCTTTAGACAAAACTAGTCAACTAGCCTGCTAGTCTTTAGACAAAACTGGTCAGCTAGTCTTTAGACAAAACTAGTCAACTAGCCTGCTAGTCTTTAGACAAAACTGGTCAGCTAGTCTTTAGACAAAACTAGTCAACTAGCCTGCTACTCTTTAGACAAAACTAGTCAACTAGCCTGCTAGTCTTTAGACAAAACTGGTCGGCTAGCCTGCTAGTCTTTAGACAAAACTGGCTGGCTAGCCATTAGTCTTTGGACAAAACTAGTAGGCTAGCCTGCTAGTCTTTAGAAAAAACTGGTCGGCTAGTCTTTAGACAAAACTAGTCGGCTAGTCTTTAGACAAAACTAGTCAACTAGCCTGCTAGTCTTTAGAAAAAAACTGGTCGGCTACCCTGCTAGTCTTTAGACAAAACTAGTCGGCTAGTCTTTAGACAAAACTAGTCAACTAGCCTGCTAGTCTTTAGACAAAAGTAGTCGGCTAGTCTTTAGACAAAACTGGTTGGCTCGTCTTTAGACAAAACTAGTCAACTCGCCTGCTAGTCTTTAGACAAAAGTAGTCGGCTAGTCTTTAGACAATACTACTCAACTACCCTGCTAGTCTTTAGACAAAACTAGTCGGCTAGCCTACTAGTCTTTGGACAAACCTAGTAGGCTAGCCTGCTAGTCTTTAGACAAAACTAGTCAACTAGCCTGCTAGTCTTTAGACAAAACTAGTCATCTAGCCTGCTAGTCTTTAGACAAAACTGGTCGGCTAGTCTTTAGACAAAACTAGTCAATTAGCTTTCTAGTCTTTAGACAAAAGTAGTCTGCTAGTCTTTAGACAAAACTGGTCAGCGAGTCTTTAGGCAAAACTAGTCAACTAGCCTGCTAGTCTTTAGACAAAACTGGCTGGCTAACCTACTAGTCTTTGGACAAAACTAGTAGGCTAGCCTGCTAGTCTTTGGACAAAACTGGTCGGCTAGTCTTTAGACAAAACTAGTCAACTAGCCTGCTAGTCTTTAGACAAAACTAGTCATCTAGCCTGCTAGTCTTTAAACAAAACTGGTCAGCTAGTCTTTAGACAAAACTAGTCAACTAGCCTGCTAGTCTTTGGACAAAAGTAGTTAGCTAGTCTTTAGACAAAACTGGTTGGCTAGTCTTTAGACAAAACTAGTCAACTAGCCTGCTAGTCTTAAGACAAAACTGGTCGGCTACCCTGCTAGTCTTTAGACAAAACTGGTCGGCTAGTCTTTAGACAAAACTAGTCGGCTAGCCAACTAGTCTTTGGACAAAACTAGTAGGCTAGCCTGCTAGTCTTTAGACAAAACTGGTCGGCTAGTCTTTAGACAAAACTAGTCAACTAGCCTGCTAGTCTTAAGACAAAACTGATCAGCTACCCTGCTAGTCTTTAGACAAAACTGGTCGGCTAGTCTTTAGACAAAACTAGTCGGCTAGCCTACTAGTCTTTGGACAAAGCTAGTAGGCTAGCTTGCTAGTCTTTAGACAAAACTGGTCGGCTAGTCTTTAGACAAAACTAGTCAACTAGTCTGCTAGTCTTTAGACAAAAGTAGTCGGCTCGTCTTTACACAAAACTAGTCAACTCGCCTGCTAGTCTTTAGACAAAAGTAGTCGGCTAGTCTTTAGACAAAACTGGTTGGCTAGTCTTTAGACAAAACTAGTCAACTAGTCTTTAGACAAAACTGGTCGGCTACCTTGCTAGTCTTTAGACAAAACTGGTGGGCTAGCCTGCTAGTCTTTAGACAAAACTAGCAAGCTGTCCAATCAGACACAGAGTGAGGTATACGCTAGTGTTAGGACTAAACTTACCATGAATTGATTAACGTGGACCTCGACTTAAACAAGTTGAAAAACTTATTGGGGTGTTACCATTTAGTGGTCAATTGTACGGAATATGTACTGTACTGTGCAATCTACTAATAAAAGTTTCAATCAATCAATCAAAAACTGGCTCGTCCTTAGACACAACTAGCTAGTTTGCTAGTTGTTAGAGAAATGACAGTCCAATGAGACTAAGGGGAGAAGGCAGGTGTTTGCAACTTGCGGCACAAATAATTTCATGAGCCAACAGAATCAAAATAGAGTGACTTTTGTCCTGCTCCTGAAAGCGTCATCAACACAAATAAATCCCCTGCTACGCGTAGCATCAGGTAAGTGACGGCTAATCTTTTATAATCCAGCATCTAAGTGCTTTTTTATGAGTACAGATGTGGAATGAGAGGTTGACAAAAAAGGGCATTTTAACAAAATAAAATGATTGGAAGATTGATGGGACAAATAGGAAGTGTGCGGTCGTAGAAGTTCAACTCTCCTTTTGAGGAAAAACAAGAACTTTTTATTAAACTGGCAAACATTGTTGCTTCTCTCTCATTTGCTGTAAAGTCAGGATGACCTCAGATTATTTCAATGCGATGTCGATTTTAGGATAATTTTTTTTCTACGAATGCGTTCCAAAAAAAGGGAGCGCCTGACTTGTCTGTGACCAGCAGAGGCTCCGCTATTCTGCTTCATTGCACCTGGAAACACTAACTTGTTCATTGAACCTTAGCTCCGCCTACAAAAGTAGACTTGTTTTGTTTCAAATGGCCTGAAAAGACTGAAAATGTTAGCTTGAGTGCTAGCGTCATGACTGCAAAAGGTTAGCTTGGCTGCTAGCATAACTGAAAAGTGTTAGCTTGACGGTTAGCTTCAAGACTGAAAAGGATTAGCTTGGCTGCTAGCATAACTGTGTTAGCGTCATGACTGACACCTGTTAGCTTGAATGCTAGCGTCATGACTGAAAAGTGTTAGCTTGAATGCTAGCATCATAACTGAAAGGTGTTAGCTTCAGTGCTAGCATCATGACTGAAAGTTGTTAGCTTGAGTGTTAGCGTCATGACTAAAAAGTGTTAGCTGGAGTGCTAGCGTCATGACTGAAAGGTGTTAGCTTGAGTGCTAGCGTCATGACTGAAAGTTGTTAGCTTGAGTGCTAGCGTCATGACTAAAAAGTGTTAGCTTGAGTGCTAGCGTCATGACTAAAAAGTGTTAGCTTGAGTGCTAGCGTCATGACTGAAAGCTGTTAGCTTGAGTGCTAGCGTCATGACTGAAAAGTGTTAGCTTGAGTGCTAGCGTCATGACTAAAAGGTGTTAGCTTGAGTGCTAGCGTCATGACTGAAAAGTGTTAGCTTGAGTGCTAGCATCATGACTGAAAAGTGTTAGCTTGAGTGCTAGCGTCATGACTGAAAGGTGTTAGCTTGAGTGCTAGCGTCATAACTGAAAGGTGTTAGCTTGAGTGCTAGCGTCATGACTGAAAGGTGTTACTTGAATGCTAGCGTCATGACTGAAAGGAGTTAGCTTGAGTGCTAGCGTCATGACTGAAAGGTGTTAGCTTGAGTGCTAGCGTCATAACTGAAAGGAGTTAGCTTGAGTGCTAGCGTCATGACTGAAAAGTGTTAGCTTGAGTGCTAGCGTAATGACAAAGGTGTTAGCTTGAGTGCTAGCATCATGACTGAAAGGTGTTAGCTTGAGTGCTAGCGTCATGACTGAAAAGTGTTAGCGTCATGACTGAAAGGAGTTAGCTTGAGTGCTAGCGTCATGACTGAAAAGTGTTAGCGTCATGACTGAAAGGTGTTAGCTTGAGTGCTAGCGTCATGACTGAAAGGTGTTAGCTTGACCGCTAACGTTACTTTGATCAAAGCTTGTTTATGAACACAAGCGCTCACTCTTCACGTTACGAATGAAAAGATCCACAATCACCTAAACTACCCAAAGAAAAAAATAAGGTGTTGAAGGCAGAGGCGGGTCGGCGGGTTTAGGGGGCGGGGCTTGACTAAACGCAGGAGGTGCTTCAGACTGCGGCATCATGGGGCAGCGTAGGCCTCCAGGGGGCGTGGCGCTGCACGTGGTCAGGTGAAAACAAAGCCAGGGACTTGGTGAAGCTCTGCGGCCGCCTGAGGTCACGCCTGCCGCCAACGAGCCGCTGGCTCCGCCTGGCGACCCGGCCCAGCAGCGAGGCGGTCTGGTGCCACAGTGGGTCCGTAAAACTGGCGATACTGGACTCCTGGTACGGGAGGTGGAGCCTGCGCCTTAGAGGGCGTTTATCCAGGGGGGCGGCGTAGAGGCTGGAAAAGATGCGGCCCCCCAACGTGGGCCCCAGGAGGCTGAGGCTGGTTCTGTCCGTCAAAGAGTCCTTGCGGTCTTCGTAGCCGAGGTCGGCCGGAGCGGAGCACTGCTGCAGGGGCCATCCGCCACGACTTTTCCCCCCGTTGTCCGCCGTGCTGCCTCCTTCGCCACCGCCTCGCTCCACTCTGCCAGCCTCCTCTTCCTCCTCCTGCTCTTCCGGTTCCTCCTCCGGCTCTGCAGTTGGCTCTTCCTCCATCGGACCTTCCGCCACGCCCTCCTCCTCTTCATCGTCGTCCTCTGTGATGGTGGGCGGCGGGGAGCGGGGGTCCCGCAGAAAGACTACGATGACGGTGATGTTATCGCTGGAGCCGGCGTCGCGGGCCGAGGCCACCAGCTTGTGGGCCACCATGGAGGTGTCGCCCGCGTTCTCCTGAAGGTGGTCGCTGACCACCCGGACCGCCTCGTCGGGACTGACGGTGTCCCAGAAGCCATCGCAGGCCAGAATGAGGTAGTCCTCAGAGCCGTCCAATGGGAAGACGTTGTGGTCGGCATCGCCGCAGATGTAAGGCTTGTGCTCCGAGTCGCCTGCGACAGAAGCCAGAGGTTAGTTTGTTGGCGACAGAAGTAACAGAAGCCAAAGGTTAACTTGTTAGAGGCAGAAGCCAGAGGTTAACTTGTTGGTTTGTTGGCGACAGAAGCCAGAGGATAACGTTTTGGTTTGATGGCGACATAAGTTAGTTTGTTGGCACAGAAGTCAAAGGTTAGCTTATCAGTTTGCTAACAACAGAACTTGTTGGTGACAATAGCCAAAAGTTAACTTGTTAGCGACAGAAGCCAGATGTGAGCTTGTTGGTTTGTTGGAGACAGAAGTTAGCTTGTTAGCACAGAAGCCAAAGGTTATGTTGTTGGTTTGTTAAAAACAGAACTAGAGGTTAGCTTGTTAGCGACAGAAGCCGGAGGTTAACTTGTTGGATTGTAGGTGACAATAGCCGGAAGTTAAATTGTTAGCGACAGAAGCCAGAGGTTAACTTGTTGGTTTGTTGGCAACAATAGCCAGAAGTTACCTTGTTAGCGGCAGAAGCCAGAGGTTAACTTTTTGGTTTGTTGGCGACAAAAGTCAAAGGTTAGCTTATCAGTTTGCTAACAACAGAACTTTTCAGCAACAGAAGCCAGATGTCAGCTTGTTGGTTTGTTGGCGACAGAAGTTAGCTTGTTAGCACAGAAGCCAAATGTTATGTTGTTGGTTTGCTAACAGAAATAGAGGTTAACTTGTTAGCGGCAGAAGCCAGAGGTTAATTTGTTGGTTTGTTGGCGACTGAAGTTAGTTTGGCGGCAGAAGCCAGACGATAACGTTTTGGTTTGTTGGCGACATAAGTTAGTTTGTTGGCACAGAAGTCAAAGGTTAGCTTATCGGTTTGCTAACAACAGAACTTGTTGGTGACAATAGCCAAAAGTTAACTTGTTAGCGACAGAAGCCAGATGTGAGCTTGTTGGTTTGTTGGAGACAGAAGTTAGCTTGTTGCTAAAAACAGAACTAGAGGTTAGCTTGTTAGCGATAGAAGCCGGAGGTTAACTTGTTGGATTGTTGGTGACAATAGCCAGAAGTTAACTTGTTAGCGACAGAGGCCAGAGGTTAGCTTGTTGGCGACAGAAGCCAAAGGTTATGTTGTTGGTTTGCTAACAGAAATAGAGGTTAACTTGCTAGCGACAGACTTGTTGGATTGTTGCTGACAATAGCCAGAAGTTAACTTGTTAGCAACAGAGGCCAGAGGTTAGCTTGTTGGCAACAGAATCCAGAGGTTAATTTGTTAGCGACAGAGGTTAGCTTGTTGGCAACAGAAGCCAGAGATCATGTTGTTGGTTTGCTAACAACAGAACTAGAGGTTAACTTGCTAGCGACAGACTTGTTGGATTGTTGCTGACAATACCCAGAAGTTAACTTGTTAGCGACAGAGGCCAGAGGTTAGCTTGTTGGCAACAGAATCCAGAGGTTAATTTGTTAGCAACAGAGGTTAGCTTGTTGCCAACAGAAGCCAGAGGTCATGTTGTTGGTTTGCTAACAACAGAAATAGAAGTTAACTTGTTAGCAACAGAAGCCAGAGGTTAACTTGTTAGCTACAGAAGCCAGAGGTTAACTTGTTGGTGACAAAAGCCAGAAGTTAACTTGTTTGCGACAGAGGCCAGAGGTTAGCTTGTTGGCGACAGAAGCCAAAGGTTATGTTGTTGGTTTGCTAACAGAAATAGAGGTTAACTTTCTAGCGACAGACTTGTTGGATTGTTGCTGACAATACCCAGAAGTTAACTTGTTAGCGACAGAGGCCAAAGGTTAGCTTGTTGGCGACAAAAGCCAGAGGTTAACTTGTTGGTGACAAAAGCCAGAAGTTAACTTGTTAGCGACAGAGGCCAGAGGTTAGCTTGTTGGCGACAGAAGCCAAAGGTTATGTTGTTGGTTTGCTAACAACAGAAATAGAGGTTAACTTGCTAGCGACAGAAGCCAGAGGTTAACTTGTTGGAGACAATGGCCAGAAGTTAACTTGTTAGCGACAGAAGCCAGAGGTTAACTTGTTAGCGACAGAAGCCAGAGGTTAACTTGTTAGCTACAGAAGCCAGAGGTTAACTTGTTGGTGACAAAAGCCAGAAGTTAACTTGTTTGCGACAGAGGCCAGAGGTTAGCTTGTTGGCGACAGAAGCCAAAGGTTATGTTGTTGGTTTGCTAACAGAAATAGAGGTTAACTTGCTAGCGACAGAAGCCAGAGGTTAACTTGTTGGAGACAATGGCCAGAAGTTAATTTGTTAGCGACAGAAACCAGAGGTTAACTTGTTGGAGACAATGGCCAGAAGTTAACTTGTTAGCGACAGAGGCCAGAAGTTAACTTGTTGGAGACAGAAGCCAGAGGTTAACTTGTTGGTGACAATGGCCAGAAGTTAACTTGTTAGCGACAGAAGCCAGAAGTTAACTTGTTGGTGACAAAAGCCAGAAGTTAACTTGTTAGCGACAGAGTCCAGAGGTTAGCTTGTGGGCGACAGAAGCCAAAGGTTATGTTGTTGGTTTGCTAACAGAAATAGAGGTTAACTTGCTAGCGACATACTTGTTGGATTATTGCTGACAATAGCCAGAAGTTAACTTGTTAGCGACAGAGGCCAGAGGTTAGCTTGTTGGCAACAGAATCCAGAGGTTAATTTGTTAGCGACAGAGGTTAGCTCGTTGGCAACAGAAGCCAGAGGTCATGTTGTTGGTTTGCTAACAACAGAAATAGAGGTTAACTTGCTAGCGACAGAAGCCAGAGGTTAACTTGTTGGAGACAATGGCCAGAAGTTAACTTGTTAGCAACAGAAGCCAAAGGTTAACTTGTTAGCTACAGAAGCCAGAGGTTAACTTGTTGGTGACAAAAGCCAGAAGTTAACTTGTTAGCGACAGAGGCCAGAGGTTAGCTTGTTGGCGACAGAAGCCAAAGGTTATGTTGTTGGTTTGCTAACAAAAATAGAGGTTAACTTGCTAGCGACAGACTTGTTGGATTGTTGCTGACAATACCCAGAAGTTAACTTGTTAGCGACAGAGGCCAAAAGTTAACTTGTTGGTGACAAAAGCCAGAATTTAACTTGTTAGCGACAGAGGCCAGAGGTTAGCTTGTTGGCGACAGAAGCCAAAGGTTATGTTGTTGGTTTGCTAACAGAAATAGAGGTTAACTTGCTAGCGACAGACTTGTTGGATTGTTGCTGACAATAGCCAGAAGTTAACTTGTTAGCAACAGAGGCCAGAGGTTAGCTTGTTGGCAACAGAATCCAGAGGTTAATTTGTTAGCGACAGAGGTTAGCTTGTTGGCAACAGAAGCCAGAGATCATGTTGTTGGTTTGCTAACAACAGAACTAGAGGTTAACTTGCTAGCGACAGACTTGTTGGATTGTTGCTGACAATACCCAGAAGTTAACTTGTTAGCGACAGAGGCCAGAGGTTAGCTTGTTGGCAACAGAATCCAGAGGTTAATTTGTTAGCAACAGAGGTTAGCTTGTTGCCAACAGAAGCCAGAGGTCATGTTGTTGGTTTGCTAACAACAGAAATAGAAGTTAACTTGTTAGCAACAGAAGCCAGAGGTTAACTTGTTAGCTACAGAAGCCAGAGGTTAACTTGTTGGTGACAAAAGCCAGAAGTTAACTTGTTTGCGACAGAGGCCAGAGGTTAGCTTGTTGGCGACAGAAGCCAAAGGTTATGTTGTTGGTTTGCTAACAGAAATAGAGGTTAACTTGCTAGCGACAGACTTGTTGGATTGTTGCTGACAATACCCAGAAGTTAACTTGTTAGCGACAGAGGCCAAAGGTTAGCTTGTTGGCGACAAAAGCCAGAGGTTAACTTGTTGGTGACAAAAGCCAGAAGTTAACTTGTTAGCGACAGAGGCCAGAGGTTAGCTTGTTGGCGACAGAAGCCAAAGGTTATGTTGTTGGTTTGCTAACAACAGAAATAGAGGTTAACTTGCTAGCGACAGAAGCCAGAGGTTAACTTGTTGGAGACAATGGCCAGAAGTTAATTTGTTAGCGACAGAAACCAGAGGTTAACTTGTTGGAGACAATGGCCAGAAGTTAACTTGTTAGCGACAGAGGCCAGAAGTTAACTTGTTGGAGACAGAAGCCAGAGGTTAACTTGTTGGTGACAATGGCCAGAAGTTAACTTGTTAGCGACAGAAGCCAGAAGTTAACTTGTTGGTGACAAAAGCCAGAAGTTAACTTGTTAGCGACAGAGTCCAGAGGTTAGCTTGTGGGCGACAGAAGCCAAAGGTTATGTTGTTGGTTTGCTAACAGAAATAGAGGTTAACTTGCTAGCGACATACTTGTTGGATTATTGCTGACAATAGCCAGAAGTTAACTTGTTAGCGACAGAGGCCAGAGGTTAGCTTGTGGGCGACAGAAGCCAAAGGTTATGTTGTTGGTTTGCTAACAGAAATAGAGGTTAACTTGCTAGCGACAGAAGCCAGAGGTTAACTTGTTGGAGACAATGGCCAGAAGTTAACTTGTTAGCGACAGAGGCCAGAAGTTAACTTGTTGGAGACAATGGCCAGAAGTTAACTTGTTAGCGACAGAAGCCAGAGGTTAACTTGTTGGTGACAATGGCCAGAAGTTAACTTGTTAGCAACAGAGGCCAGACGTTAACTTGTTGGAGACAATGGCCAGAAGTTAACTTGTTAGCGACAGAAGCCAGAGGTTAACTTGTTGGTGACAAAAGCCAGAAGTTAACTTGTTAGCGACAGAGTCCAGAGGTTAGCTTGTGGGCGACAGAAGCCAAAGGTTATGTTGTTGGTTTGCTAACAGAAATAGAGGTTAACTTGCTAGCGACAGAAGCCAGAGGTTAACTTGTTGGAGACAATGGCCAGAAGTTAATTTATTAGCGACAGAAGCCAGAGGTTAACTTGTTAGCGACAGAGGCCAGACGTTAACTTGTTGGAGACAATGGCCAGAAGTTAACTTGTTAGCGACAGAAGCCAGAAGTTAACTTGTTGGTGACAAAAGCCAGAAGTTAACTTGTTAGCGACAGAGTCCAGAGGTTAGCTTGTGGGCGACAGAAGCCAAAGGTTATGTTGTTGGTTTGCTAACAGAAATAGAGGTTAACTTGCTAGCGACATACTTGTTGGATTATTGCTGACAATAGCCAGAAGTTAACTTGTTAGCGACAGAGGCCAGAGGTTAGCTTGTTGGCAACAGAATCCAGAGGTTAATTTGTTAGCGACAGAGGTTAGCTCGTTGGCAACAGAAGCCAGAGGTCATGTTGTTGGTTTGCTAACAACAGAAATAGAGGTTAACTTGCTAGCGACAGAAGCCAGAGGTTAACTTGTTGGAGACAATGACCAGAAGTTAACTTGTTAGCAACAGAAGCCAAAGGTTAACTTGTTAGCTACAGAAGCCAGAGGTTAACTTGTTGGTGACAAAAGCCAGAAGTTAACTTGTTAGCGACAGAGGCCAGAGGTTAGCTTGTTGGCAACAGAATCCAGAGGTTAATTTGTTAGCAACAGAGGTTAGCTCGTTGGCAACAGAAGCCAGAGGTCATGTTGTTGGTTTGCTAACAACAGAAATAGAGGTTAACTTGCTAGCGACAGAAGCCAGAGGTTAACTTGTTGGAGACAATGACCAGAAGTTAACTTGTTAGCAACAGAAGCCAAAGGTTAACTTGTTAGCTACAGAAGCCAGAGGTTAACTTGTTGGTGACAAAAGCCAGAAGTTAACTTGTTAGCGACAGAGGCCAGAGGTTAGCTTGTTGGCGACAGAAGCCAAAGGTTATGTTGTTGGTTTGCTAACAAAAATAGAGGTTAACTTGCTAGCGACAGACTTGTTGGATTGTTGCTGACAATACCCAGAAGTTAACTTGTTAGCGACAGAGGCCAAAAGTTAACTTGTTGGTGACAAAAGCCAGAATTTAACTTGTTAGCGACAGAGGCCAGAGGTTATGTTGTTGGTTTGCTAACACAAATAGAGGTTAACTTGCTAGCGACAGACTTGTTGGATTGTTGCTGACAATACCCAGAAGTTAACTTGTTAGCGACAGAGGCCAAAGGTTAGCTTGTTGGCGACAGAAGCCAAAGGTTATGTTGTTGGTTTGCTAACAACAGAAATAGAGGTTAACTTGCGAGCGACAGACTTGTTGGATTGTTGGTGACAAAAGCCAGAAGTTAACTTGTTAGCGACAGAGGCCAGAAGTTAACTTGTTGGCAACAGAAGCCAGAGGTTAAGTTGTTGGTTTGCTAACAACAGAAATAGAGGTCAACTTACTAGCGACAGAAGCCAGAGGTTAACTTGTTGGTTTGTTGGCGACAGAAGTTAACTTGTTATGACAGAGGCCAAAGATTAGCTATTTGGTTTGCCAACAACAGAACTAGAGGTTAGTTTGTTAGCGGCAGAAGGCATTTTAAGGAGGCTAACTTACCGATGGCTCTGGATACGGACAGACTGCCGTTAACCCTCCAGGTTCCAAACCAGATGACGCAGCCGCCCAGCGCTTCGATCCTCTGCTTCTCGTCCTACAAGAAGTGTGAGGTTAGGGAGCAGGAAGGAGAAAAGGTGTGTGGATCTCACCTCTCGGTCGGGTTTGTGTGCCTTCATCAGCTCCACCACCTCACCACGCCGCACCAGGATGACCTGAGAGTCCCCCAGCCAGGCCACGTGCAGCGTGCGGCCCCGCAGGAAGGTGACCACGCCCGTGGTGCCGCAGCGTAAGTTCTGTGGAGGAGACCAGGTCAGCGAGACCAAGACCAAGACCAGGAGGAAAGCAGGACTCTGACCTCACGTGACGCCTTCTTGACAAAGTGCTGGTCTGTGATCTTGAAGGCGCGGCGCAGGGCCTCCCCCGGGTCCTGGGCCAAGGACTCCTGGCGCGCCAGGTTGACGTGGAGGTGGTTGGCGGCGTAAATGGCGGCGTCCACGCCACCGTGGCCGTCGAACACGGCGAAGAACGCTTGCTCTTCCTGATCCTGCGGAACAAAGGGCCGGAATGTTCTCAACTCCTGCTTCCACGGTGATGACTAACAGCTGCTACCTGAATGTTGAAGAGCGTGTTGAAGTCGGGGATGATGAGGTGTCGGTCCTCCATCTTGCGCCTCATGTTCTTGATGGCGTGGATGGACGTCTCGTAGTACGGCTGCGGGCGGCGGCGATACGGAATCTCTTTGCTCCACAGACTGCAGGTATCGAACAGTCGCTTGAAGATCAGACGGGCCAACTTGACCGCCTCCAGTTCTAACACACGTCAATAAAGCATTAACCAATCAATAAAGTATTAACCAATCAAACCATGGAACTAATTATCAATATAACCTCATACTGTCAATAAACCTTTGTCCAGTCTTCAAGAATCTGGTCTTTGTTTGTTACAATCTTAGTTAGTTAGAATGTTAGTTAGAATTTTAGAATGTTAGATAGTTCAAATGTTAGAATTTTAAAATGTTAGTTAGAATTGTAGAATGTTAGTTAAAATGTTACTTAGAATTTTAGAATGTTAGTTAGAATTTTAGAATGTTAGTTAAAATGTTAGTTAGAATTGTAGAGTGTTAGAATTTTAAAATGTTAGTTAGAATTTTAGAATGTTAGTTAGAATTGTAGAATGTTAGAATTTTAAAATGTTAGTTAGAATTGTAGAATGTTAGAATTTTAAAATGTTAGTTAGAATTTTAGAATGTTAGTTAGAATTGTAGAATGTTAGAATTTTAAAATGTTAGAATTGTAGAATGCTAGTTAGAATTTTAGAATGTTAGAATTGTAGAATGTTAGTTAGAATTTTAGAATGTTAGTTAGAATTGTAGAGTGTTAGATAGTTCAAATGTTAGAATTTTAAAATGTTAGTTAGAATTGTAGAATGTTAGAATTTTAAAATGTTAGTTAGAATTTTAGAATGTTAGTTAGAATTGTAGAATGTTAGAATTTTAGAATGTTAGAATTGTAGAATGTTAGTTAGAATTTTAGAATGTTAGTTAGCTAAAATGTTAGTTAGAATTTTAGAATGTTAGTTAAAATGTTAGTTAGAATTTTAGAATGATAGTTACAATTTTAGAATGTTAGTTAGTTAGAATTTTAAAATGTTAGTTAGAATTTTAGAATGTTAGGTAGAATTTTAGAATGTTAGGTAGAATTTTAGAATGTTAGTTAGCTAAAATGTTAGTTAGAATTTTAGAATGTTAGTTAAATGTTAGTCAGAATGTTTGTTAGAATGTTTTTAGAAACTTAGAATGTTAGTTAAAAATGTAGTTAAAATATTAGTTGGAATGTTTGTTTGAATCATATAATGTTTGTTAGTTAGTTAGAATGTTAGTTAGCTAGTGTATTTTAGAAACATGGAATGTTAGAATGTTTGTTAGTTAGAATCTTAGAATGTTAGTTAACATTTTTGTTAGAATGTTAGTTAGTTATGTTTGTTGGAATGTTAGTTCGAATTTTAGAATGTTAGTTATAATGTTTTCTTTAGAAACTTAGAATGTTAGTTAAAATCTTAGAATGTTAGTTAAAATTTTAGTTGGAATGTTTGTTAGAATTTTAGAATGTTAGTTAGATAAATGTTAGTAAGAATGTTAGAAGGTTTTTTTTTTAGAAACTTAGAATGTTAGTTAAAATCTTAGAATGTTAGTTAAAATTTTAGTTGGAATGTTTGTTAGAATTTTAGAATGTTAGTTAGATAAATGTTAGTAAGAATGTTAGAAGGTTTTTTTTTTAGAAACTTAGAATGTTAGTTAAAATCTTAGAATGTTAGTTAAAATTTTTGTTGGAATGTTTGTTAGAATGTTAGTTAGATAAATGTTAGAAGGTTTTTTTTTTACAAACTTAGAATGTTTGTTAAAATTTTAGTTAGAATGTTAGTTGGAATGTTTGTTAGAATGATAGAATGTTTGATAGAATGTTAGTTACAACGTTAGTTAGTTAAAATGTTAGTTATAATGTTTGTTAGAATCATAGAATGTTAGTTAGCTAGTGTGTTTTAGAATCATAGAATGTTAGTTAGAATGTTTCTTAGAATCTTAGAATGTTAGTTAACATTTTAGTTAGAATGTAAGTTAGAATGTTAGTTTGTTAGAATGTTAGTTAGATGGAATGTTTGTTAGAATGTTAGTTAAAATGTTTGTTAGAATGTTATTTAGTTAGTTAGTTAGTTAGTTAGTTAGAATGTTTGTTAGTTAGAATGTTCCTGTCGTCGATACAGACTTGCGTTTTTACAAGTAAAAACATTTTTAATATAGGAATTGAAAAATATCAGCCAGGGTTCAAGTGGCCCTTTTGGGGTGTCAGGGGGTATGGGCCCCTGAAGTTGAAGAGATTTGACTATGTTTAAGATTATTTGAAGGCATTTCCTACAAAGAATTGATGTAAAAATACAAGAAAACGTACTAAAGGTTTCTATTAGACTATGTTTACACAGCAGGCCAAAGTGGCCCAAATCACATTTTTTCTAGATCTGATTTTTTTCCCAGCTGAATGTTTACACTGCAAGTCAAATGTGATCTTTATCAGACTCCAGTGTGAACACGCACAGTTCCCAATGTGGCCTAAACCTCACTTGCATGCACATTTCGATGAAGTGAAAAGAAAGTTTACCGGATTCCATAAATGATCAAGGAAGTTGCTACTACTACAAAATAAAATAAAAGTTGCAACAAATGAGAGTTTTTTACATGAAAATAAATGAAAGTAATACAATGTATGAATGGATGTATATAGAGTGTAATATATTTGGGAGGGTTCTAATCTTTTAATGGCTGTTAGTAGAGGAGACACTTAACTATGTTAGCTTTATTTTTCAACTCACAAGTAAGCAAATACACCACAGTGTCAACTCCAATCTATTTCTTGGGAATCACAACATATATTCATTTATTAATGTTATTGACAAGTGTTGCACCTAAAATGTGTTGGTCTTAAATAGACTTTGCTCACTGAAACCGGATGTTGTGATAAAATATCTATTTCCACTGGTGACGGAGTCTTTCCGGCGCACACGAATGACGTAAATCGCCCAAAGTTGATGAAAAAGTCACATTCAGGTCGCATTGCATTTAGACTGAAGTCACATTTGAAAAGATCAGATTCCAATCGGATTTGGACTACCTCCTGATGTGGCCTGAATCTCATGCCAAAAGATCAGATTTGAAGCACTTTGGAGCGTTTAGACTGGTAAAAAAAAATCCAATCTGTGTCACTTGAGGACGAAAAACATCAGATTTGGTGTGCAACAGGTCCTGAGATGCTCTTAACTGAAAAGCACACCTCTTTTTCATGACTGTACCACAGCATCAATATTTTGTTTTTGTTGAGAAAATGTCTTGGCTATGTTAATATATCAGCCATTCCAAAAATGTACAACATCCATAGTTGATTTCATTAGTTCAAGGTTTAGTCTGGTTTGAGAAACTCTCTTCACTACGTCACTATAAAGGTATTCATGAAGACATTAGGTGTGATTGTAAAAACTCTTAATAATTTTGCTGAACTAGTGAGTCACTTAGTAAAGTCCTGCATGTAAGATTGTGTTCATGGTTTGTTCAAAATACAACATGAAGCTTTTTACGACATAAATTCATGATTATTCTGTAATGGCAAAATGGCCCCCTCTGTTCTCAACACGAGGGTTAGACATTTGACTGCACGTTGAGTTCGTAGGCCGTACTCTTCCCTGCTGCCTCAAGACAAGTTGGAAGAGAGTGACTTGGTGGTGTCACCAAACACGAGGAGACTGCCTTATGGGGCTGGTGGGTTCTCCTACCCAGGGCATTTTGCCAGCACATCACCATTTCCCTGGCACGGGGAAGGTCTACACTCAAACTGGTGGAGGGAGGGAGGCATCTAAGATCTCCATTCTAGACTAGCCGAGGCTTAGTCTAGTCCAGGGGTCGGCAACCCAAAATGTTGAAAGAGCCATATTGGACCCAAAATACAACAAAAAAATCTGTCTGGAGCCGCAACTAATTACATTTTTTTTGATTGATTGATTGAGACTTTTATTAGTAGGTTGCACAGTGAAGTACATATTCCGTACAATTGACCACTAAATGGTAACACCCGAATACGTTTTTCAACTTGTTTAAGTCGGGGTCCACTTACCGTATTTTCCGCACTATTAGCCGCACCTAAAAACCACACATTTACTCAAAAGCTGACAGTGCGGCTTATAACCCGGTACGCTTTATATATGGATTAATATTAAGATTCATTTTCATAAAGTTTCGGTCTCGCAACTACGGTAAACAGCCGCCATCTTTTTTCCCCGTAGAAGAGGAAGTGCTTCTTCTTCTACGCAAGCAACCGCCAAGGTAAGCACCCGCCCCCATAGAACAGGAAGCGCTTCTTCTTCTACTGTAAGCAACCACCCGCCCGCGTAGAAGAAGAAGAAGCGCGCGGATATTACGTTTCATTTCCTTTGTGTGTTTACATCTGTAAAGACCACAAAATGGCTCCTACTAAGCGACAGGTTTCTGGTTCATGAAAAGACGCAATCTCTCCATCCGCACACGGACTACTATTTCACAGCAACTGCCTAAAGACTTTCAAGAAAAGCTGGCTACTTTCCGTGCATATTGTAAAAACAAGATAGCTGAAAAAAAGATCCGGCCAGAGAACATTATCAACATGGACGAGGTTCCACTGACTTTTGATATTCCTGTGAACCGCACTGTGGATACAACGGGAGCACGTACGGTGAATATTCGCACCACAGGGAATGAGAAGTCATCCTTCACTGTGGTTCTAGCTTGCCATGCTAATGGCCAGAAACTTCCACCCATGGTGATATTCAAAAGGAAGACCTTGCCAAAAGAGACCTTTCCAGCCGGCGTCATCATAAAAGCTAACTCGAAGGGATGGATGGATGAAGAAAAGATGAGCGAGTGGTTAAGGTAAGTTTACGCGAAGAGGCCGGGTGGCTTTTTTCACGCAGCTCCGTCCATGTTGATATACGACTCCATGCGCGCCCACATCACGCTGGTTTTTAATATATTATTAAAGTTTGACTGACCTATCTGACTGTTTTTTTGACATTCCTTTAGCGCAGTTAGATGCGGCTTATAACACGGGGCGGCTTATAGGTGGACAAAGTTTTGAAATATGCCGTTCATTGAAGGCACGGCTTATAACCCAGGGCGCCTTATGGTGCGGAAAATACGGTAAATGGATTCATGATACAGATATATACTATCATCATAATACAGTCATCACACAAGATAATCATCGGGGTATATACATTGAATTATTTACAATCCGGGGTGTGGTTGTTATCATCAGTCATCAACAATTGAGAACAGAGAAATTAATATTGAAATAGTGTAGGTCTGACTTCGTAGGATATGTACAGCAAATAGTGGACATAGAGAGAGACAGAGAGATCAGAAGGCATAAGAAAAAGTATCTACATTTGATTGTAGATAGGGGAGTGTGTTAGTTTAGGGTTGAAGTTGTATGGAGGTGTACTTTTATTGCGGTTTTGAAGGAGGATAGAGATGCACTTTCTTTTCTACCTGTTGGGAGCGCATTCCACATTGATGTGGCATAGAAGGATAATGAGTTAAGACCTTTGTTAGATCGGAATCTGGGTTTAACGTGGTTAGTGGAGCTCCCCCTGGTGTTGTGGTTATGGCGGTCATTTACGTTAAGGAAGTAGTTTGACATGTACTTCGGTATCAGGGAGGTGTAGCGGATTTTATAGACTAGGCTCAGTGCAAGTTGTTTTACTCTGTCCTCCACCCTGAGCCAGTCCACTTTGGAGAAGTGGGTAGGAGTGGGATGGGATCTGGGGTGGAGGTCTAGAAGTAATCTGGCTAGCTTGTTCTGGGATGTTTGGAGTCTAGATTTGAGGGTTTTGGAGGTGCTAGGGTACCAGGAGGTGCATGCGTAATTGAAAAAGGGTTGAACGAGAGTTCCCGCTAGAATCTTCATGGTGCTTTTGTTGACCAGAGAGGAGATTCTATAGAGAAATGTTCGTTGGTTGACCTTTTTGATTACCTTGGTTGCCATTTCATCACAGGAAAGATTAGCCTCTAGAATGGAACCTAGGAAGGTGACCTCATCTTTCCTGGTGATAACAATGTCACCCACTTTAATAGTGAAGTCACTGACTTTCTTAAGGTTGATGTGGGACCCAAACAGGATGGATTCTGTTTTACCTAAGTGTATGGATGGATAGATAGATAAACTTATATACTTTGAGTACCTCCAATTTATATAAAAGTGTTATAATGAAGGCAACACATGAAGTGTCTATTTTTGCCTACTATCAATATGACTGTGTTGCAGGCTGAGGGTGAGATAACTCCTGGAAAAGACTGGCTTAGATGTGTGTGTCCAAGTTCAAGGAAACGGCAGTCTGTCTTCTTCTAATGGTAAATGGGTTATACTTGTATAGCGCTTTTTCTACCTTCAAGGTACTCAAAGCGCTTTGACACTATTTACACATTCACACACTGATGGCGGGAGCTGCCATGCAAGGCCCTAACCACGACCCATCAGGAGCAAGGGTGAAGTGTCTTGCTCAAGGACACAACGGACGTGACGAAGTTGGTAGAAGGTGGGGATTGAACCAGGAACCCTCAGGTTGCTGGCATGGCCACTCTCCCAACCGCGCCACGCCGTCCCCTTGATTTATTACAATCTTTGCAAGCTCTGTAACGTTTGCTGTGGTCTGGAACAACATAGCACACAAAAAACTATCAGAAATGCAGCCAATATATACAAATAATATTTGCAAATATACGTAAGTAAAGGAAATTCAATGAGCTCAAACGAGTCATAATGATGCAATATGTACACACAGCTAGCCTAAATAGCATGTTAGCATCAGTTAGCTTGCAGTGACCAAATATGCCTGATTAGCACTCCAACAAGTCAGTAACATCAACAAAGCTCACCTTTGTGCATTCACGCGCAGCATAAAATGTTTGGTGGATAAAATTGGACATAGGAGTGTCATAAAACACGTCTTTCTGTGGCAGCGTCGGAGAAAGTTGTACATGTAAACAAACTGTTGCGCCACAGTCCACGCAACTCCGGTGAGTTCAAGGACCGCCGAAATTAGTAGGACAAAACGGCGAAGCATGTGAAGCATGTTTAATATAAACCAGGGGTCCCCAAACTTTTTGACTAGTGGGACGCATTGGGTTAAAAAAATTTGGCCGGGGGCCGGGCTGTATGTATGTATGTATGTATATATATATATATATATATATATATATATATATATATATATATATATATATATATATATATATACACATTGTCTTTTATATATACACATTGTCTTTTTAATCCGTTAACATTGTCACGTTAACGATGGGAAAATTTATTTTTAGACAATATGATTTGCCTGAGCGGCTAGGAGACACCGAGAGTAACAAGCAGTAGAAAATGGATTAGAAAGGAAAGATTAAAAAAATAATAAGAAGAAGAAAAATAAAATAAAATAAATAAATAAATAAAAAAACAACTTTTTTTTTTAACTTGGGACTTCCCGTGGGCCGGATTTTGGATGCTGGGGGGCCGGATCCGGCCCGCGGGCCGTAGTTTGGGGACCCCTGATATAAACAGTGGGGTTTTTAACTAGGAAGGGTTGTGTCATGTTTGTCTTCCTCCAGAAACCATATTAAAACTAAAAATAATAATTTTCATACATTTTTGAAAAACTAGCGTGGCTTCAGAGCCACGGGTTGCCGACGCCCGGTCCAGCCACCGTCCAGTTTTATGAAGAACTCTATTTTGACAAACCTAATGAAGTCTTTGTTGAGGACTTCACTTCTGATGTAATCAATCCCATCTTAAAAAGTGTGTAAATGTGGAAATAGTGTCAACGCGCTATGAGTACCTCCAAGGTAGAAAAGTGCCACACCCGTATATTTATTTACCATTGTTTGTTGTTCATGATTAAAGCATTTTTTCCACTCTGCTTGATCTAAAACTGAAAGTGTTACCGACTACCACAATTAAATTTCTTAATTTATTCGAGTTGTTTCTTAAAGCAAGAGAGTTGCCATTTGAAATGATTATGTAGGATCTGAGCCGAGGATGTCGTCGTGGCTTGTGCAGCCCTTTGAGACACTCGTGATTTAGAGCTATATAAGTAAACATTGATTGATCGATTGATACAGTTTTGTGTCAAGTCTGGTATTTGTTTTTTTTCCCCTACAAAACTAAACGGAATGAACACTCTCCAAGTCTGCTGGTTGCAAGTGTTGTCATGCTGGCTGCAGTCAGAGGTTGAAAAACAAACAATTGATGGATTGCATCATTACAAGTTGTTGGCTTGCATGAATAAGTCTCAGACTGATGTTTGTAAAACCCCCTCTAGTGGCCAAATGCCAGCATAAGCATCATAACGGCGGGAGAAGTAGGACAAAGCCCTGGTGGCTGTGTGTGTGTGTGTGTGTGTGTGTGTGTGTGTGTGTGTGTGTGTGTGTGTGTGTGTGTGTGTGTGTGTGTGTGTGTGTGTGTGTGTGTGTGTGTGTGTGTGTGTGTGTGTGTGTGTGTGTGTGTGTGTGTGTGTGTGTGTGTGTGTGTGTGTGTGTGTTGCCTCACGTGGTAAGGGGCCGACGCCGTCTTCTCCACTCTTGACGAGGTGGTGGATGGTGAGGTCGCTCTGCAGGATGCTGTCGGAGGTCGCTCTGGCCAAAGCCGCCGCCAAAGAGCACGGGCAGTTACTGCGTTTTGAGTTGGGAGAGGAGAGAGGACAGTTAGCACCGAAGTACATGTCAAACTACTTCCTTAACGTAAATGACCGCCATAACCACAACACCAGGGATGAGTTCCACAAACCACGTTAAACCCAGATTCCGATCTAACAAAGGTCTAAGCTCATTCTCCTTCTATGCCACATCAATATGGAATGTACTCCCAACAGGTGTAAAAGTACCGTATTTTCCGCACCATAAGCCGCCCCGTGTTATAAGCCGTGCCTTCAATGAACGGCATATTTCAAAACTTTGTCCACCTATAAGCCGCCCCGTGTTATAAGCCGCATCTAACTGCGCTACAGGGAATGTAAAAAAAACAGTCAGATAGGTCAGTTAAACTTTAATAATATATTAAAAACCAGCGTTCTAACAACTCTGTTCACTCCCAAAATGTACGGTAATGTGCAAATGTGCAATCACAAACATAGTAAAATTCAAAATAGTGCAGAGCAATAGCAATAACTTAATGTTGCTCGAACATTAATGTCACAACACACAAAATAAACATAACACTCACTTTCTGAAGTTATTCTTCATTCATAAATCCCTCGAATTCTTCTCCTACCATCAGAGTCAGTGTCGCTGTTGTTTTTCCAGCAGTTCCGTGAATCCTGCCTTCCGGAAAGCTCGGACCACAGTTGAGACCGAAATATCCGCCCAGGCATTTACGATCCACTGGCAGATGTTGGCGTATGTCGTCCGGCGCTGTCTCCCTGTCTTAGTGAAGGTGTGTTCGCCTTCGGTCATCCATTGTTCCCACGCCGTTCGCAGTCGTGCTTTAAATGCCTTGTTGACACCAATATCGAGCGGTTGGAGTTCTTTGGTTAATCCACCCGGAATGACGGCGAGTGTTGTATTTGTGTGCTTCACTTGTTTTTTGACACCATCTGTGATGTGGGCGCGCATGGAGTCGTATATCAACATGGACGGAGCTGCGTGAAAAAAGCCACCCCGCCTCTTCGCGTAAACTTCCCTTAACCACTCGCTCATCTTTTCTTCATCCATCCATCCCTTCGAGTTAGCTTTTATGATGACGCCGGCTGGAAAGTTCTCTTTTGGCAAGGTCTTCCTTTTGAATATCACCATGGGTGGAAGTTTCTGGCCATTAGCATGGCAAGCTAGAACCACAGTGTGTCGCTTAGTAGGAGCCATTTTGTGGTCTTTACAGATGTAAACACACAAAGGAAATGAAACGTAATACCCGCGCGCTTCTTCTTCTATGGGGGCGGGTGCTTACCTTGGCGGTTGCTTGCGTAGAAGAAGAAGCACTTCCTCTTCTACGGGGAAAAAAGATGGCGGCTGTTTACCGTAGTTGCGAGACCTAAACTTTATGAAAATGAATCTTAATATTAATCCATATATAAAGCGCACCGGGTTATAAGCCGCACTGTCAGCTTTTGAGTAAATTTGTGGTTTTTAGGTGCGGCTAATAGTGCGGAAAATACGGTAAGTGCATCTCTATCCTCCTTCAAAACCGCACTAAAACAACACCTCCTGGCAACTTCAACGCTTGACTAACACCCTCCCCCCTCCACGGATTGTAAATAACCAAATGTAAATAACCAAATGTATTTCTAATGTATATACTTGTTCATATGCTTTCTGAACTCACTATGTTCTCTGTCAGTCCTACAATGTTCCAATGCCCATTTCTCTGATGATGCAATTGTTGATGACTGAGTGCTGATATCAACCAAACCCTCCTCATCCCACACCCCGGATTGTAAATAATGTAAATAATTCAATGTATATACTCTGATGATTCACTTGTGTGATGACTTTATTATGCTGATATTTGTACCATGAATTGCTTTAAACAAGTTGAAAAACTTAATCGGGTGTTACCAATTAGTGGTCAATTGTACGGAATATGTACTGAACTGTGCAATCTACTAATAAAAGTTTCAATCAATCAATCAAAACCTTCTGGACCTACAAGCAGTCAGTCAACGTGCGGCTAGGTGGCTGACAAGGCCAATAGCGATACCGATTATTAACCGACAACAGATATTCATTTGCAGTAAAGGTTATTTAAACATGAATAGTTTACGTCTGTAAACATCTGGACAAGACTTGAAGTGTTTTTTCAACATGATCTTTTAGTAAACGTGGGACATGTTCAACGTTCCCTCTAAGGTGCGCGCCTGTGCAACTGCGCACTGCTCAAGCGTCCTCTGCGCACGGCAAATCTATGCCCCGCACAAAATCAAATACAAAAATAAGCGCATAAAAATTTTCTACACGACACGGACACGACAGAGAAAAGAGTTTTCGTCATCATTGCTCAAATATTGCAACGTCTGTCGAGATGCTTTGAGGACATGAATTCCATCCATCACTTTACTGAGCAAAACTCTTTATTGTCGGCCATAAACACATCACCAAAACATTAGTAAAAAAAATTATATCTAGCAAAACTGGTCATTTTCTGCAGTACAAACCAGACCAAAAGCAACTTTGTTATATCAACAGCAGCCGCTCGCTCTTTCTCACTTGCGCCAACACATGCACATATGGCACTTAGCCAGTGATGCGTTTACAGCCATACAAAAAGTCGGACAACTCCAACACCACACATAAAGTGTCATTCCAGGTCGTTACACTATGATTTACCAATCAAATGTGTGCTTATTCTAGTGTCATTTATTAGGACTCTTAATTTATAAATATTATTCATGAAATGCTGTTAGTATATTAAATAAATACTAATAAAAATATATTTTTTACAAACAGGAAGTTGCAGGAATGTACACATGATCCCCTGCTTACATCTCATTGTGCAACATGTGAATGTTTTAATGGGAACTAAATGCAATGTCTGAAAGGGGTACAAATTATTTCCAAAGCAGGACCTCCACCCAGACAAACAAAACAAGTACACAGTTCATGAAAAACAATATTTTTTGTTATTGTCATTGTAAGTGGGCCTAAACACTTATATTAGAAAATAACCTCATGGAAATGACTGCTGTCATTTGACTATAATAATAAGAGAATGTTGTCTGTCTATCTGTGTTGGCCCTGTGATGAGGTGAGGACTTGTCCAGGGTGTACCCTGCCTTCCGCCCGAATGCAGCTGAGATAGGCTCCAGCACCCCCGAAAGGGACAAGCGGTAGAAAATGGATGGATGGAGATTGAACTTGTTATTTAGTCAGGTTTGGGACAGGTGTGCTGCTGGTGTAGCCACAGTGTGCACGTCTGATGTTGCTCACATGGGCTCCACTGAATGCTCAGGGAGTTTTTGCAATTGCTCACACACATGAAACATTAGAGGGAACATTGGACATGTTTTATGTAGCGCTAATGTTGTTCATTGAGCATCAAGAAACATCTGGAATTTCACAAACATTTATTACGTGTGTACAGGAAGAGCATGGACATTTGCATTTCAAAGTATTAGAAAATCTCCTGGAAAAATTGGTTAAAATGTGTTATTTCTCTACATCAAAATAACTCTTCATCGATCCCTTTTTTTTTTTAGCAGTTTATGGCTTGAATACATTGTAAGGTTTCCTCTTGAGGAACCCTGAAATAATGCCAACATTTCAATAAAAACAGTTCTGGGCTCCTTCATGTAGATTGTAGTTGAGACATTTATCAAGATGGCTGACATTTCTTCCGGGATGTCACAGAAAGTATGAGAATGTGTGAGCTGCTGCCTGCTAATCTTTAGTTAAATAAAAAGTATCCAACATAAAAAATCCAAACTTTGTGAAAAAATCTTGACAGATATCGTTTTCTGTGGTCTTCATGTCCATCCATCTCTGTCGCGTTATTTGATTGAATCACGGAACATTAAACTCGTGGTGCTCCTTTAATGAGCCCACGCTGCGAGTGTTGCTGAGCAAACGCTGCGACGGCGTGGCGCGGTTGGGAAAGTGGCTGTGCCAGCAACCTGAGGGTTCCTGGTTTAATCCCCACCTTCTACCATCCTAGTCACGTCCTTTGTGTCCTTGAGCAAGACACTTCACCCTTGCTCCTGATGGGTCCTGGTTAGCGCCTTGCATGGCAGTGTGTGAATGTGTGTGTGTGAATGGGTGAATGTGGAAATAGTGTCAAAGCGCTTTGAGTTCCTTAAAAAGGTAGACAAGCGCTATACAAGTATAACCCATTTACCGATCGCTGGACAAAACAAACAACAGGGAGAGGAGGAAAGACGCCAGGAAAGAAGGACAAAAACTGGATTTCCATGGCAAAATATGTCAGTTTTGATACTGTAGGTGACCAGCAGGTGGGAGAGAAAGGGATAGTGATTTGTATTTTAATACTAAATAAAGATATTGTGTATACATTGTAGCTGCTGATGTAGTTCTGTTGTAGTAAGAAAATTATTTAAAATAGGGCTGATATCGATAAAGGCAGATACTGCTGTATGTCAAAATGCCAAATATCTGCGCCAAACACGTGTGACAGGTAACCATGGTAACCTCCCAATGCTGCTGCCTGTAGTTGAAGTACAATTTAAAAGGTATATAGTGGATCTACAGTGCGTCCGGAAAGTATTCACACCGCTTCGCATTTTGTTATGTTACAGCCTTACTCCAAAATTGAATACATTCATTTTTATTTATTTTTATATTTAGCTAATTTATTTAGAAAAAGAACAACTAAAAAGTGTTAATACTCACGTACATGTATTGTTTTAAGTTTTTTTTGTTATTGAAACAAAAAACATGGGGTATTGTGTGTAGAATTTTGAGGACAAAAAGGAATTTATTTCCATTTTGTAATAAGGTTTTAACATAAGATGTGGAACAAGTGAAGCGTTGTAAAACCACACTTTCAAGTAGGGCTGGGCAATATATCGATATAACTCGATATGGACAAATTACTATATCGTGATACTTCGAGTATACAAGTTCTAACGCAGTTGCTTTTAGCTGCGGGGCATTACACTACATGGCTCTTCCTCACTCTTTCTCTGTCTCTCCTTTCTCAGAGATAAAACAAGCGCCCCCCCCCACCTTCTTCTTACATTACTTCGATTCAATACGTTTCTACACACCTTCGCGGGCATAGCAGCCTCCCCTTCCCCCAGAGTACAGCCCCTACGGCACACTACACCGGCATAAGTTAAAGTTAAAGTCCCAATGATTGTCACACACACACTAGGTGTGGTGAAATTTGTCCTCTGCATTTGACCCATCCCCTTGATCACCCCATGGGAGGTGAGGGGAGCAGTGGGCAGCAGCGGTGCCGCGCCCGGGAATCATTTTTGGTGATTTAACCCCCAATTCCAACCCTTGATGCTGAGTGCCAAGCAGGGAGGTAATGGGTCCCATTTTTTTTTATAGTCTTTGTTATGACTCGGCCGGGGTTTGAACTCACAACCTACCGATCTCAGGGCGGACACTCTAACCACTAGGCCACTGAGTAGGTGGCATGGGTAACGTTAGCTGTGGTGCGAGTGGTAATACGAGAGAAAGAAGGTGCGAATCTGGTAACAAATGAAGGAAGAATTAATTCCCAAGAAAAACAGCAGGGGGTCCATCGTCTGGCGGTGGTTTGGCTTCAAGTGAGAATATGTCGAACAGACAACCGTAATTTGTCAAGTGTGGGGCAAAAGCGTTGCTACAAAAAGTAGCATTATTGCTAATATGTAGCATCATTTGAAAAGTCACCCGCTAGAGAATGAAGAGTGCTTGAAACTCAGCTTGTCAACATCTCCGGTCAGTGCCACACCAACAAAATGGGCAAGCAACCATTTCCACATCAACACCGTATGAAAAAAATAGTCAACAACAGAAGGAGATAACGTCTGCAGGAACCTACCACATAGCGAAGGACATACACTATTTGATTTCCTATTATGCAGCTCATTTTTATTTGACAGTTATTGAAATATCTTGTGTGACATCATGCACAAAAGTGCACTTTATTTGTTTTTAACTATTTTAGTGGCGTTTGGACAAAAAGTGCACTTTTTTTTTAGTGTTGTTTTGATATGTCATCTTAGTAACATCATGCACAAAAGTGCACTAATAGCTTGTTTTAAAATGTCTCTGACAATCTTGCACTTTCTGTTTTGGAAATGACATGAATGTTTCTGCCACTGCTTAAAGGGGAACATTATCACACGACCTATGTAAGCGTCAATATATACCTTGATGTTGCAGAAAAAAGACCATATATTTTTTTAACCGATTTCCG